>NC_080541.1:168954001-169254001 GCF_028640845.1 Ahaetulla prasina
AATCATTGCAAACATGCCTTTAAACAGTCTTTTGGTTCATAAAAAGGACTGTCCTTTCAAAACATGCCATACTTACTGGTAAGTGGCGTTTTCCAACTAGGAAAAATACTTTTAATGATAAACTTCAGTTTGCTCTCTATATCTAATGACAGGCCTTTGAATATTGCTTCTCTTCATCCCCACTAAAGTTACTTTTGTTTCCTTTTCCATGTTTGCATGCCTAAAGCTGCTGATTGAAGTTACTTGTGGCTATATTACACAGTTGATTTATGTCAGGCTTAAAGGCAGGAATTCTGGGAGTTGAAGTCACACTTTTTACATGCTGCCAAGTTTGAAAAATACTGCTCTAGAATGAGGGGAGGGGTGCGTGTGTTTAAACATTTCAGCTCGCACCCTTTTTTTTTTAATTTTAAAGAGGGCTGTTAGGTAAAATGGGTTCTGGCCCCATCACTTGTAGACTGTGGCCCCAGTTTTCTGTAGCCTTTGGGCTGATTCTGGGGTGGGTGGGGGTCAAACTCACGTTGTCACGGCATTGTCACGTGATGTATCAGGACTTTTTCCTTCGCTAAACTGGGCGTGGCCAGCGCGTGACGCATCTGGCCTGCAGACCGTGAGTTTGACAGCCCTGGGCTGATTGAACAGCATCCTGATCTAGGAGAACTGGAAACAAAGCATCGCTTTTATTTATGTTTTGCTGTTTCAATTAGATATATAAAATGAATTGATACTTTACTAATAAACTATAAATTACTGTGGAGAAGGCAGCCTTTTTCCGCAGCAACTTTATAATTGCTGCTATTTATACTTCATTGCTTAGGGGCAAGCCAGAGGCAAACATTTACACTCAGAATCTTAGCTGCTTCAGAAACTTTAAATGTTCACTTGCTACATTATCTTTATTTCCAGAAATAACAGCCTGTATTGGCTTATAAAATAAATTACCCCTTGTAGGCATAGCTAAATAAATGTTTCCTAATTTAAAAAAGGAAGCAGTTAAAAAAGGAAGCAGTATATTTAAGGGGCATAATGAACAAATTATTATTATTTTTTCCTGTGGGGGAACAAAGCGGAGCTGGATTAGCGGACTGTACTTGCTGTCCTCCTTCAAAGTAGCCTTTGAACAGAGTCTTGCTGTTCCTGAATTTCCCACTTCCTGGCTGTCCCAGCGCTTGCCCGACATTTCAGCAGCCAACTATAAGTCAGTCCCTCCGCAGTTTTGCCCGTCTATGCATGATAGATAAGATACCGGCTATTAAAGATACCGTCCTCTCTGGGTTAGACTTTTGTGGAACAATCCCAAAAGATTTGAAGATAGTTCTGTACATTGTTGAGCCTAATATAGGGAAATTGAAGCTAACATTATGATTTGATGGAAAGAATGTTTGTCAAAAAGTTGGTGTTTCTGTAACACGGGAATGTGCAGCTTTTTTAATGGTGATCTGCACTTCACAAGGGAGTGATTTGTTGAGGACCAAATGCCAAATGGATGTTTTGACCAGAACAAATGGGTGCTGTATGACTAAGACAAAAAAATGAAATGTGACACGATTTTATTTGCAACTAAATTAAATGCACTTAGTGGCCACTCTCTAATAATTGTTTATGTCTCCTTAAAAATGATCATCTAATGACTCATTTTTGGAGGGGCAAGTGGACCACACTCAAATGTTTTGAAGGGATAGTATGAAATGCTGGAGTCTTATTTTTGTACTTCTGAAAGATCAGAGACAAGTTTCTGCAAAAGGATATCCTTAGTTTTGACCAGTGGTTCTTCTGATGCCATATGGTCAAGAAACTTTTTCTTCCACTTCTTTTCTTTCTTTCTTTTTTCCTTTGGATGGAGTGGGAGGAAGAAGGAAGGGAAGGAAGAGAAAACCTGAAGGGAAGCACACACAATTATGCCACCAATTTTTGTTAGCTATGCTTTGTTAGACATGAATACAGTGATGTTCTAACATTTTTGATGCTTATAAAATGTAATAATTTCAGTTCCTGCATTGAATTAATGCACAGTTCTGCTGTGCTCTGTGCAACAAGCAATTTAAAGAACAGTGGCCTGAAACCAATTCAGTCTAATAATCTTTATCCAATTTGACCTTGGAAAATTCCTACCACAGCAGGCGTCCCAGTTGATCTGGTATTTTAGACTGTAGCCTGATTGGCTTAATGGTTTATCCAGTCCAGAAGGTTAGCAATGGTTGATGAGGCAGTCATAATCAAAGCGTGCAGGTTATCAGTTAAAGTTAGAACTAAAATCAGTCTGTACATTCCTTCCATCTCCCTTCCTCTGGTTTATGTTAATTATAGTTAAGCATTATTTCTGAACTAGCATAAGTACACTTTGCTTTTAAACTAGGGGGAGATAAAGAAATTTCTCATCATGAAAACAAAAAGGGTTGTAACTATTTTACTTCCTTTGCAAACAACAAGAAAGCAGTTTATCACTGTGGCCTTCTGGGATTCTTTTTTTAATCTTACAACTTTGATGGTGAGATTCATCGTGATCTCCCATCTAAATATTTACCTACGTATTGTCCTGTTTAGTTTTTTGGGATTAACCAAGTATGATAGAATGTAATCCAGAATTGCAGGAGGGATCTTTCCCAGAGGATAAAGAGACAGCTAAACTTAGAATGTCCGATAGGCAGGCACCTCAGCAATTCACAGGGTATATTGAATACTTATTGGAGATAATTGTATTTGTCTGGCAGGATTCTGTTAATAGGGCATCTGACCAAACGCCAAGAAAGGCCTGCTCGCTCATTCAGTACTGGTGCAGGAAAGCCCCAATGGGATATAAGAACTACTGAGGAGGGGGAATTGGCTTTCTCCCTCTTCCTGCCTTCCAGACATTCAAAGCTGTGACTCTGAACTACATTTCATCTCACTAAGGGTTAAGTGAAAGAATTTCCTCGTGTTAGAATCTACAGCACGAGGGTCAAATTCAAGGTCCGTGGGGCGGATCTGGCCCGCAGGGCACTTAGATCTGGACCATGGGGCGGCCCTAGAAACACTGAAGGATTGGCCTGTGGTGCCTCTGCCAGCAAAAACGTAGCTCGGGAGGGCTGCACATGCCCTTCCAAGCTCTGTTTTTGCTGGCGAAGCACTACAGGAAGCCGTTGCAACAGAAAATAGAGCTTGGGATATCTGTGCATGGTCCTTGGCACCCTGACCATAGCCCCAGCCCCCTCCCAAGATCAAACACAACCCTGATGCGGCCCTTAATGAAATCAAGTTTGATACCACTTATCTACAGTATATCCTCTTTGCCATAATAATCTGAATTGAATTGCTAGAAACCTTTGCTTTGAAATGGCCATGGCGATGTAACTTTTGAATGCAAAGCCAATCCTAGAGATCACCTTCTTCTATGAACTGCTATTAATTTCACTAGATTTTTTTTTATTCATTTGATGTTGGCTTTCATAGGCAGTAGCCAAGAGAGGTGTTAGTTGTTGTTGGTAGTTCTTTAGAATATTTACAATTGAGAGCAGCTGTGCTTTATAAGACAATGTGATCCTGATTAAAGAATTTTGTTTTCTTAAGCAGAAACACCAGTGATAAAAGCTTTAATGTCCTTGGCAAAGCTGTTAGGAAACAAAATATTCTAAGAGAATATGTATTATTCACATTTGTGCTGTAGATATGAATAGGTTTGTGGGAGTGACGCAGTTTTAGTTAAAAGAAGACATTCAGATTTCTCTGTCTCCCAACAACCTTGCAGCAGAGAAAAAAGATAATTTTTACCAGGGACAAATTATTTTGAGCTAGTCAATGCCAAAGAATGAACTTTATGGAACAAGCTCCGGATGTACCTCTTTATATAATGTTTCATGCCTTTGAAATATTATGTGTTTCCTATGGCTTAAAAAGGAAGGGCCATGGATTCCAGAAAATAATGACATATTTCTTTGAGGAAGCTGGAACAAATGTTTTCAGTGTAGCTACTACTGCCACATTCTTCTATTAGTATAGCTTGAACCAAATTATTTATGGTAGTCTTCCACATCTGCCTTCCTTTGGCAGTTCTGATCCAATGAAGATTCTTTCCTTAAAGCATCTAAAAAAAATTCTGAATAAGAGATAGATTCATTCCAAGGAAGGCTGGTTAAGGAGTTATCTTCTTGAAGGCTAGTGATAAGGATATACAGGTAGTCCTTGACTTATGTCCACAATTGAGCCCAAAATTTCCATTGTTAAACCAGACAGTGGTTAAATTTTATGACCTTTCTTGCCACAGTTGTTAAGTGAATCACTGCAGTTGTTCAGTGCACTTAACACGGTTAAGTGAATCTGGTGTCCCCATTGACTTTGTCAGAAGAAAGCAAAAAGTGATCACATGACCCCAGGATACCGCAATCATCATAAATGAGGCAGTTGCCGAACATCTGAATTTTGATCACATGACCGTGGGGGTTGCTGCAAAGGAGGTGAGTGTGAAAAACAGTAATTAGTCACTCTTTTCAGTGCCACTGTAACTTCAAATGGTCACTGAATGAATGGTTGTAAGTTGAGGACCATCCGTACTGCACAACTTTGCTTTGTGCTTAAATTACATTTGGTAAGCCTCTCTCGCACTTAAAGCACTTATTTTGTCACCTGGCAGGTGTGATCTCTTTAATAGATTTTAATTTACTGGGATACAAAATCTCCGATTTTTCTTGAAGCAGTTTTTATGTAAGAAACTTAATGTTCTGCATTTGGTTATTTAATATAGATGAAATAAAATATGAGGCACTCTGAGTGTGAAACATTCACAAAAAAATAATTGCTACCAACCTGCCTTCCATTGAGGACCTGTATACTGCACGAATTAAGAAGAGGGCTGTGAAAATATTTACAGATCCCTCACATCCAGGACATAAACTGTTTCAACTCCTACCCTCAAAACGACACTATAGAGCACTGCACACCAGAACAACTAGACACAAGAGCAGTTTTTTCCTGAAGGCCATCACTCTGCTAAACAAATAATTCCCTCAACACTGTCAAACTATTTACTAAATCTGCACTACTATTAATCTTCTCATTGTTCCCATCACCAATCTCTTTCCACTTATGACTGTATGACTGTAACTTTGTTGCTGGCAATCCTTATGATTTATATTGATATATTGACCATCATTTGTGTTGTAAATGTTCTACCTTGATGAACGTATCTTTTCTTTCATGTACACTGAGAGCATATGCACCAAGACAAATTCCTTGTGTGTCCAATCACAGTTGGCCAATAAAAAATTCTATTCTATTCTATTCTATTTCCCTTTTGTCTGCAGTTTTCCTCAACTTCATGTCCTTCAGATATATTGGCCTTAAGCTTCCATAATTCTGAATCATCATGGCTAAAAGGCTTGTCCCAACTTATATAGGGAGTATCTGATGGGGGAACGTTACTATGATGAATGATAAGACTGCATCATGTTGATCGATGAATGGCTGTCTTGATTAAAAGAAAGCAGTTCAAATTCTCTTGGGTTAAACCAGGAAACCAATGGTTCAACTGTGGAACAGTTATCTTCAGGCAATCATAACTTTCCCCTCTTTTTTGTCTAAGCATGTAGCATTCCCTATTGATATTTTTCTCATAGATGGTTACTCATGCTTTGATCACCTACTCAATGGATTACTGCTATATAACGCATATAGGGCTGCCCTTGAAGAACATCCAGAAGTTGCAATTTGTCCAGAATTCAGTGGCACCGACAATAATGGGTGTTTGATTACACTTTTGCATGAGCTCTAGTGGCCTCCTGTAGACTTGCTGATGCAATTTAAGGTGCTCCTTGTCACCTATAAAACCTTTCATAACATACTTGGAGGAATGTCTCCTTCCAGGGATATCTTAACTTTCTGTAGATATGGAAAGAGGGACATGCTTTGTGTCTCATGAATTAAAGAATGTCATCTTGCAGAACCCAGGAAGTTTGCCTTTTTGTTGGGGTATCTGTCCTCTGGAACACGTGACCACCAGGATTCAGATTGGTCCTTCTAGCTTCTGGAAAACATTAAAATATTGATTGTTGACCCAGGCGCGTGGATGGAGCTATGAAGTTAGCGAAACCCAGATGGGTTGATATTATACTTATTATATTATATTAATATTACTTTTTACACTTAATTTTGATTTGGTTTTGAATTATCTGTTTTATATTGCAGTTTCCATTTCCATTTCAAATCACTATGGAGAAAAAAGTGGTCATAGAAATAAATGAATCTCTTTGAAAGAGATTTTCAAAGTAATGGGCCTTGACTGCATTCCAGAATTAACTTCCACAAATGGTAGGAATTACATTACTTGTGTAGTAATTTGCAGCCACAGAAAGCTGTTTATGAAAGTGCTGTTCAGGTAAGTGCTGAGGAACTCAGTGTGGTTCTGTAAATTCAAATTTTGTTTGTTTGTTTCTACCTTCAAGTCAGTGTCAGCTTACAGTTTTCTTGGCAATACCGTGTTTCCCCGAAAATAGGACATGTCCCGAAAATAAGGCCAAGCCTGATTTTTGGGGTGGGCCTAAATATACGCCCTCCCCCCAAAATAAGCTCCCCCTCACACACACACATACACATGTGCACACATAGGCCCCTCACACCCCACTCTCAACCCTTTCAAGGCAGCCACATCCCTGCAAACTCCTGCCCTCCTTGCCCCTTTCACTGCCCGTGGCACTGACTGTAGTCCTCAAGCTCCTGCTCCTGCGACATGGTGGCGTCCCACCCGCTCTCGCCCCCGCACTGCGTCCACATAGCCTGTGCTACCAAGCGCCTGCCACGGCAGCCCCAGTACAAGCATTGCCGCCCTAGGGCTTCCTTCGCAGGGCGGCCACCGGCGGTCAAGCTCAGCCATGGGTGAGGAGCATTGGCCATGGCTGGGCCAGCTGAGTTGTGTCTGTTGGTGCTGTCCTTGGGACTAGAACTCGCTGTCTACCAGTTTGTAGTACAGCACACAAAGCTTGGCTTTTTCATGCTAAGTGGTGTCTTGTAATCAGCTAGCTGGCAGCATTTAGCTCACCTTGGCTTAATCAGGGAAGCTAATCTGGGTCAACATAGTTAATCCTTGGTAAAATACGTGTGGAGCTCTGCAGTGATTTTTTGGGGGGGGAAATTCGGGAAAAGGAAGAGAACTTTATTTGAACTCTTTAAAGTAGCCATGTCTTTTCCTGGTACTGTGTAGCTGCCCTCTGAAGGGCAATCTTAAGAGTAGGTTTGGTTTAAGAGTTGTGACAGGTGCTAATATGCACCCATAAACTCTCTGAAGCACTTTTCTACTTGTCAGTTCTAAATACTGTGCAGCCCTAATAACTAGCATGTGACCAAGGCTATTGGCCAAACTGCTAAGTTGAAAAAGATTCCGGAATGCTAATGTGGCAAACTACTTCTGTATTGCGCCCAAAACAATTACAGGAATACATTTTGCAATCTCCAATTGTGTAAGCTTGAAGTACAGTTTTTTAAAATTATTACTTACAATATATTTATTATCATAGGCATTGTATACAGCTCTGGGTATATTAATACTGTATTGTAACTGATATGGTTTCCTGCAAGATCATATGTATGGTTGAGGTAGGAAAAGTCTTTGAAGAAGATGAAGGCAAACCTTACTACATGGAAAATATATTGATTGATAATCCTGCTCAGTTTGATCTATCCAGATATCATTGAGGAGCTTATATTTTTTTCTGGCTATTGTCCGTTGGTGGATGCTTGGAACTTATCAGATTCTATGTACTGTACAGATGCAGCTTCTGCCTGAATGACCATCCATAACATAAATGCCTGTTTGCTATTTTCCTGCTATGAAAAGGGGAAAATTCAAAGCCAATTAATGTCCTCTCTTTATAAGATTGCTCATTTTTGTGGCAGATGATAGTCATAAACAGTAATTGCCAATTATTATTAAAAATATTCGAATAAGCAAAATATTACAGAAAAAAAACCAAATTTTATTTCTGCATTCTACCATGCATCACTACAGTATATTAGGAGTTTCCAAGCTGAAATGCTGATATTAATTGATTTTTCGAATATTTTTAGTGAATGTCACTAAACATGTTTCAGTTTTACTTTATAAATATCATGGTAGGGATGGGATGAGAAATATATGAATTGCAAGATTGATGTGGCCCTAAAACATCAAATCAATGGTGGGTTGCTACCGGTTCTCCCCAGTTCGCAAGAACCGGTAGTAAACATTTTGAGTAGTTCGGAGAATCAGTAGTAAAAATTCTGCCTGGCCCCACCCCCAATCTATTGCTGCCTCCCAACTCCCAGCTGATCGGCTGGAAGGAAAAAAACTCAGGGCTCACTTGACAAAGAAGAGAAATAAAAACCCAAGACACCCGTCGCTTTAAATTGAGAAGCCAAGAAGCCTCCCAACTGATTGGCTACAATGAAAAAATCAGGACTCACTTCTCAGCCAGGATATCGCTTGGCAAAGAAGAAGTGGGGTGGGGGGAAACGCTGTCGCTTTAAATTGACAGAGCTGGAAGCTCCTTTCTGGGTGAGCTGAACAACAAATTGGATAAGTGGAGGAATTCTTGTATGGTTCAAAGTTTTAGAAGTTTTGGAGTTTGTGCAACATGGGGCTTTTTGTTTCTAAAAAGGTTTGGGCGATTTCCATTGTGAAGTATCCTGTCTTGAATGAGTTTTCTGTCTGCTTGTTAATGGAGCCGAACTTCTGGTTTCCACCTCTAAGCACCGGTAGCTGTTTTCTGCTTACAAAGTTTCCTTTATGCAGCTGGCAGAAATGTGGAATTCCAGGCAGGTCTCCTGTTAACAGCTTAATTATTTCTTAATTATCTAGTAATATTTTATTTGGGAAATGAAGAAGGGGGAGTTTGTTGAAAACTTCTTCAGCTTCAATCACAACAATACAAGAGCAAACAATAGATTTAAACTTAATGTTAACCGCTTCAATTTTGATTGCAGAAAATATGATTTCTGTACCAGAATTATTAATGCTTGGAACACATTACCTGACTCTGTGGTCTCTTCTCAAAATCCCAAAATCTTTAACCAAAAACTATCTACTATTGACCTCGCCCCATTCCTAAGAGGTCTATAAGGGGCGTGCATAAGAGCATAAATGTGCCTACCATTCCCTGTCCTATTGTTCCTCTTCATTATATCCAATTAATATAGTTATTACATACTTATGCTCATATATATGCTTATATATTATATAGTTATTTCATGTTAATGCTTATATATACTGTTATGACAAAATAAATAAAATAAAAATAAAAAAGTTTGATTCCTTCCCAGAACAGATTAGTGGGGTGGGGAGGGAATGGGGATTTTGAAGTAACCTTCCCTGGAGTGGGAAGGGAATGGGGATTTTAGGCTTGCTGTCAAACATCAGCCATAATATTAATGACTGTTTTGAACAATATGCAGGTTGTATTACATGAATGGCTATTTTATATGTGAAATTATGACTGAAACCTATATAGGTTCACACTGTCAGGAAGTTTGTCTTTAGTTTTAGGTTGTTTCTTTCTTTGTTGAGTTTCTATCCGTTGCTTGTTTTGCCTTCTGGTGCTTTGGAAAATACTTTGCCACTCCCCACCTTCTTTCTAGCAGCCCCTTAAAACCCGTTGCCTATCACACTCTTGGGCAAAGCATGTGAGCCATTTCCTCCTTTCAGTGGTCCATGAAAGTGCATCTATAGCAGAGGTCTCTAACCTTGGCCACTTTAAGACTTTAAGACAGCAAAGGCTGAGGAATTCTGGGAATTGAAGTCCACAAGTCTTAAAGTGCCCAAGTTTGGAGACCCCTGATCTATAGTATGTAGATAATAAAGTTGAAAAAAGGTGAACAACTTTTTTGCAGAACTATAGATACGTTGAGGCTGGGTGTGACAAGGAATGGCTGGGAGGGGAGTGGCCAGGCAAGGTACTCCTTGACGTGAGTGACATTGAGTTGGCCACACCTACCCACATGACCATCAAGCCATGCCCACAAAATAAGCCACGCCCACAGAACAGGTAGTAAAAAAAAATTTAGAACCCATCCCTGCATCATATATCTGATTACAGAACTGATACGGCTATCAAGATGAATTTTGAGGATGCTCTTTCCCAACTTGGTCATTCAACAGTGCACACTTCACTGCTGTAATTGTATCCATCCTCCTTGATGCTGTTCTTCTCTTTCCTTCCATTCTTCCCAGTATTACAGGCTTCTCAAGAGAGCTAGATCTTTCTGTAATGTGTTCTGAATTATGATAATTTGAGCCTAGTCTTTTATATCGTGAATAAGAACTCTGGATTGATTCATTTTATTACCCGTTGGTGTTTGTTTGGCTATCCATATTCATATCCAGGATATCTCTAGCCGTCTTCAGCATAAATATCTAAAAGCATCAATACTCTTTTTCCTGCTTATTCAAATCCAGTTTTTGATTCCATAGTGTCTCAGGGAAAGCTGTTGCTTGTACATCTCTAACTTTGTAGACATAGATGCATCCAAACATCTAAATATTTTTTAAAAGGCCTTTTTTGATTTCACTGCACATTTCTTCTAGTCCCCTACCAATGAAATTCAGGACTTCAAAGCAATTTCTGATTCTTGATTTTCTTCTGGAAAATGTTAGGTATATGTTCAAGTTCATATCATAGAAAGTGGGTGACTTTGTAATAGTCTAATAGATATTCAATCACTGATTCCATTGTACCCTTCCTGGCAGTGATTTGCCAGGTCCTTAATTTTTGTGTCTTGAATAGTAAACAGTAGGATCTTTTGATGAAAGTATCCAATTCCAATCCATTTCAATTTTCTTAAGACTAAGATATCAGTGTGTAATTGATTCTTTTGATCTTCTACCGTGTTGAGCTTTTCCGTGTTCGTGCTTCTTATATTCTGTGTTGCCACTGTAATTCTGTCTTGGCAGCTTCAGGATTTCTTTTCCTGCATGGAAATATCAGCAACTAGACATCCCACAATTTTTAATCTTGCTTTACATGTATGGCTCAGAAAAGGCCTGATGCTGTTTGCCTGGAAAACGAGAAAGCACGGCCTCTTGAAAGCAAATATTACATTATGATGCGGACTTGCTGATCAGGGATTTGTATGGGGATCAAGATGGTAGTTGGCAGGCTCAGGAATGCATTAAAAAAACACAACAGCTTTTTTTTTTTTTACTGTGCTCATAAGTCTCTTGGAATGTGGTAACTCAGAAGAAAACACTAAATAAAGATTTTTTAGGAAATAAAATTTTTTATTAGAGAGCGTGATTACTTCTAGGTCTGTGCTGAAGGCTTGTATTGCTACTTGCTTGAACATTGTAAAGTGTGCTTTGTTGGAACAGATAAAATTCTTCATAGCCTTGAGGACTATTTTCATTTCGTTTCACTTTTTTTCTCTGGCACGAAGGACTGATTCCAACTCTTTTGGTAGACTCCCAGATCATCTTCTGTGTACTTGAGAAGATATAAAAAGTGATGATCCTAAACTTATTTCAAATATTTATGTAGTGTTTGCTTCTTGAATGTTGATATAAATTTGAGTACACGACGTTGGGAGGGGAATGTTGATTGTTAGAATGCTTGTGAAAATAAATGCAGTTTGTAAACATTCTGTATTTTATGAAACAATGGTTGGAAGCCATTGCCTACGGCAGGGGTGTCAAACTCAAGACTCCCATGGCCTGTTTTGGCCAGCAGGTTGCTGCAGGAGGCATCCATCCCTTCTCTCCCCCTCCCCCACCCCGGCCCACGGAGGACAACTACAATGCTGATCCAGCCCTCGAGGAAATCCAGTTTGACACCCCTAGCCTATGGTGTGGAAATTATAGGCAGTTCAGTGTAAAGTGGCCTCTTTAAAATGTTTGTTGCTTTGCACAAGATAGATATTGCTAGTATGTATGAAATTTTATGACTCTAATGCTGATGCGATGATCACAATGTATAATAGCAGATTTAAATGCTGGACTAAATTGGTGGTACGGAAAACGTCTAAGAATAAGACTTAAATTTCTACAGGATACAAAGGATAGAGAAGAAGTAGCACTCCCAGAATGGGAACTACATTATCAAGCTGCAGGCATAACCTGGTTAAAAGAATGGATAGAATTAAGGGATAAAAGAATATTAACAATAGAAGGACACAACTTACAGGTGGGGTGGCATGCATTTAGCTGGGATGGAAAATATAAAACACATAGTTATTTCAAAAGGCATATAATAAGAAATGCGTTATTACAAATTTGGTTGAAAATTAAAAAACAGCACTACACAAAAATCCCAATTTGGCTTTCACCAACAGACGCACTAAAACACCCAAACTTAACAGAATTAAATAAAATAATAAGATATAGAGACCTAATAGACTGACAAAGGAAACTAAAAACAAACAAGAACTGGAGTTAGATTTAAATAGAGTTATAGACTGGTGGACATATATTCAAATACAATCAAAATACAAAGAGGACACAAGAAATTATGAAATACAAATAGAACAACATGAATTAGATAAAATTATACTTGGGACAGAAGAGAAGTTAATTAGCAAGATTTATAAATTTTTGTTGCGCTACAAATTGGAAGAGGAGATAGTGAAAGATACAATGATTAAATGGGCACAAAATTTTAACTATACAATAGATTTGGAGAGATGGGAAGCCATGTGGCAAGTAAATTCAAAATTAATGTTATCCGTGGCATACAAGGAAAACTGATTGAAGATGTTTTACCGATGGCACCTTCCACCTACAAGACTTGCAAAGATGTTCCCAAATAATAATTCAATATGTTGGAAATGCAAAAAAAAACTCAGGGAACATATTACCATCTATGGTGGACATGTTCAGCAGCAAAAAAATTCTGGGCAAATATTAAAAAATAACTAGAAAAAATAATAGAACAACCAGTTGAAAGTAAACTAGAAACATTTTTACTAGGAATTTTTATGAGAACATATACCAAAGAAATAAAATATCTGATTTTTGCACATTATAACAGCTGCATGAATAACATATGCACAAAATTGGAAACAGGAAAAGATACCAACAGATGAAGAAGTGATACGGAAAGTTTTAGATGTGCTGAAATAAAGAAAAGGGGATAAGAAAGAAAATAAAATAACGAATGTGATTTGTGGGAAAAGGTATAAAAGCGAAGAAGATCACTAAGAAATGCTGTTTGGAAATAGGAATTATTTATATGTTATATGTGGTGTGTTTGTCAGATTGTGTAGCACATTAAAACAAAATAATAATAATAAAAAAAATTAAATAAATGCTGGACTAAATTGGTAATACCAATTCAGCTTCAATATATCACTCCTTTCTTAGAGAAAACGGAATTATACTTGTTGCAAACAAATAAATAAAAAACATACCCATTTAGGACAGTTTCAGGATTCTGTTTTTCAAACGTATTATCACAAAAATAAATCTGAATATTTTTTTCAGGTTTATAAACAGGTTTGCTACAATTACTGTCTGGCAGTTTCTGTTTGGATTTTTTTTCCCTAGTGGTGGTACAGAGAATGTTTCTTCATTCTTATAATGCCATACAGTATTCAGGAACAATTTGTAGAATTGAGGGAGCAGGCATATTTTGATTTATATGACATTCTTGGGCCACATTTACTTTCTAAAAATCCATTATCTCTGGTTCAAAAATAGAGTCACGATAAATCAACTCTTTTTACTGTCCCTTTTCCATCATATCTGCTCTTACTTGGGATTGCTATCCCCTCCAAATACGCTAATTCCCAATTTTAGCAGATCTATGCATATTTGGATTCATTTCTCGTGGGGGAGCTAACTATTCCTGGTGGGTTCAAGTGGGACTTATTTTATGAAGTGGATTTATAGGCAATCCCTTTATCATTATTTAGTATGGATCTTGTAAATTACAGTTCTATTTTTAACAAGCTTACATAAAATATGTGTACCTGTAATTTGAGGGCTGAAACTTAGCTGACTTTGGTTGATCTTTAGAAACTAAGAAAAGTTGGTTCTGATTAATATTAAAAAGGAAGCTGCCATACAACCCCAGGGCTGTAGGCAATATTGGGAAGTGAAAAGACAATCTGGAAAATGTAATTTGCCAAGAAAACAACTTGGATGTGTTTATTCTCACATTTGAGGACATCTTTATAAAATACTTCATAAACTCTACAATTGCAGACAAATGGAACTCTTCTCATTTAATAAATTCAAAGTCAAAACACATGAACATTTTTGAGATGTAAGACATAGATGATCCTTCGATTTATACTTTGCTGTAAAATTATGAAATGCAGATCTGGATTGGAATCCTAACACCTAGATAGATAAGGAGTAAATATTCCCCAAGAAAATAGAAGAAAATTCCATTTTCAGTGAAGAAGGGTCCTCTTGCTTCCCCCCCTCAACTTGCACGGAGAAGGGGAAACAAATGTATGTGCAGAGGTTCTATATCTTGAACTTTAATGCTCATGCAGACAAAAAAGAACAGCTGCACATTATATAAACTGTAGTATGGATTTTCCTTTTTAAAGTCATCTTCTGATCATTTCTTTCATTCACTGTTTTTAATATTAGTGTGGCATCCATTGGATTAGGACTTTTTTTTTGCAGAAAAGCTTATTAAAAATGCCTTCCATTCCATTGTTGTCCAACAGAGAGAGTTAGTTTATGTCAATTCTGTCTTAGTTGTTTTGGGAGACTGCAATACTAAAAGGTCTTTCCAGACTGCTTCCATTGAATCTGTATGCTATCGTTATGTCAGCAGCAAAAAAATTCTGGGCAAATATTAAAAAATAACTAGAAAAAATAATAGAACAACCAGTTGAAAGTAAACTAGAAACATTTTTACTAGGAATTTTTATGAGAACATATACCAAAGAAATAAAATATCTGATTTTTGCACATTATAACAGCTGCATGAATAACATATGCACAAAATTGGAAACAGGAAAAGATACCAACAGATGAAGAAGTGATACGGAAAGTTTTAGAGTGTGCTGAAATAAAGAAAAGGAAATAAGAAAGAAAATAAAATAACGAATGTGATTTGTGGGAAAAGGTATAAAAGCGAAGAAGATCACTAAGAAATGCTGTTTGGAAATAGGAATTATTTATATGTTATATGTGGTGTGTTTGTCAGATTGTGTAGCACATTAAAACAAAATAATAATAATAAAAAAAATTAAATAAATGCTGGACTAAATTGGTAATACCAATTCAGCTTCAATATATCACTCCTTTCTTAGAGAAAATGGAATTATACTTGTTGCAAACAAATAAATAAAAAACATACCCATTTAGGACAGTTTCAGGATTCTGTTTTTCAAACGTATTATCACAAAAATAAATCTGAATATTTTTTTCAGGTTTATAAACAGGTTTGCTACAATTACTGTCTGGCAGTTTCTGTTTGGATTTTTTTTCCCTAGTGGTGGTACAGAGAATGTTTCTTCATTCTTATAATGCCATACAGTATTCAGGAACAATTTGTAGAATTGAGGGAGCAGGCATATTTTGATTTATATGACATTCTTGGGCCACATTTACTTTCTAAAAATCCATTATCTCTGGTTCAAAAATAGAGTCACGATAAATCAACTCTTTTTACTGTCCCTTTTCCATCATATCTGCTCTTACTTGGGATTGCTATCCCCTTCAAATACGCTAATTCCCAATTTTAGCAGATCTATGCATATTTGGATTCATTTCTCGTGGGGGAGCTAACTATTCCTGGTGGGTTCAAGTGGGACTTATTTTATGAAGTGGATTTATAGGCAATCCCTTTATCATTATTTAGTATGGATCTTGTAAATTACATGTTCTATTTTTAACAAGCTTACATAAAATATGTGTACCCGTAATTTGAGGGCTGAAACTTAGCTGACTTTGGTTGATCTTTAGAAACTAAGAAAAGTTGGTTCTGATTAATATTAAAAAGGAAGCTGCCATACAACCCCAGGGCTGTAGGCAATATTGGGAAGTGAAAAGACAATCTGGAAAATGTAATTTGCCAAGAAAACAACTTGGATGTGTTTATTCTCACATTTGAGGACATCTTTATAAAATACTTCATAAACTCTACAATTGCAGACAAATGGAACTCTTCTCATTTAATAAATTCAAAGTCAAAACACATGAACATTTTTGAGATGTAAGACATAGATGATCCTTCGATTTATACTTTGCTGTAAAATTATGAAATGCAGATCTGGATTGGAATCCTAACACCTAGATAGATAAGGAGTAAATATTCCCCAAGAAAATAGAAGAAAATTCCATTTTCAGTGAAGAAGGGTCCTCTTGCTTCCCCCCCTCAACTTGCACGGAGAAGGGGAAAAACAAATGTATGTGCAGAGGTTCTATATCTTGAACTTTAATGCTCATGCAGACAAAAAAGAACAGCTGCACATTATATAAACTGTAGTATGGATTTTCCTTTTTAAAGTCATCTTCTGATCATTTCTTTCATTCACTGTTTTTAATATTAGTGTGGCATCCATTGGATTAGGACTTTTTTTTTGCAGAAAAGCTTATTAAAAATGCCTTCCATTCCATTGTTGTCCAACAGAGAGAGTTAGTTTATGTCAATTCTGTCTTAGTTGTTTTGGGAGACTGCAATACTAAAAGGTCTTTCCAGACTGCTTCCATTGAATCTGTATGCTATCGTTATGTCAGCTGCCAAGAGTGGGGTTGCCTGATTAAACTAGGATTAACGCTATTGTTCTCCCTGGACTAATTCCTTCCAGATGTAATATCATTCAGCATGCCCCAAGGAACAGTTGAATGCCATAAGCTTCAATCTACTGTGAATATCAATGGTCTGCCCTCCAAAGAATCAACCAGTCTCTGTAGCTTATTGGAAGTGCAAAACTGCAGCGTGACCCTTTTATGATTTGATAGAGATAGCCTCAACAGAAGGTCAAGTATAGATGAATGAAAATCTGTCTCTTTCTCTGATAACTGATGCCTTTCAGATGCAGGAAAATGAATGTGCTAAGCCATAGATCATTAATGGTTCACTAATGCTCTTAATACAGAAAAGCCCTGGTAAATAAGGTTATGAAAGACCCAGAGTTTGAAATCTTGAAAAAACTATTGAATTGCCAATCAATATAGAAAACATTGAACTTGCTTAGAGCAGAGATCTGGTTTCAGATATTCCAAGTAGAAGTCTAATTCCTAGAAGCCAGCATGGCTTTGTTAAAAGCAGGTTATGCTAAACAAACCGTATTGCCTTCTTTGATAAGGTGACTAAATTAGTGAACTATGGAAATGTTGTAAATATAGTATACTTAGACTTCAGTAAGACATTTGATAAATTAGGCCTGTATCAATAGAGGGATAGCATCAGGATAATGAGAAGTAATAGTATTGTTTTATACAGCACTAGTGAGGCCACATTTGGAATACTGCGTCCAGTTTTGGTCACCGCCATACAAAAAAGTTGCCTATAAAGAATGCAGAGAAAGAGAGCAACAACGAGGGTAATGGGTCTGGGATTAAATCATATGATGAATGGCTAAGTAAACAAGGTATGTTTAGCCTAATGAAGACTCAGGGAACCTTCATAAAGACATGATAGCAGTCTTCCAGTACTTGAAGGGCTGTTACAGGGAAGAGATTTATTCTCCATAGCACCTGAAGGCAGGACACGAAGCAATAGGTAGAAGACTGTCATAAGAGATCCAACCTCAAAATAAGGAGGAATTTCCTGACGGAGTGATTAATCAATGGAATATTTAATGATCTAAGTGCCAAAGCCCACTGTAACGGCATCGGCAAAAAGGCATTAAAAGTTGTTAACCTAATCTTGCGTAGCTTTTTCTCTGGAAATATTACATTACCATCCAGAGCATACAAAACATTTGCTAGACCAGTTCTCGAATACAGCTCATCTGTCTGGAACCCGCACTGCATATTGGACATTAATACAACTGAGCGTGTCCAGAGATATTTCACGAGAAGAGTCCTCCATTCCTCTGCTCACAACAAAATACCTTATGCCACCAGACTTGAAATTTTGGGCTTATACAACTTAGAACTATGCCGCTTTAGATCTGACCTAAGTGTAGTTCATAAAATTATCTGCTACAATGTCCTACCTGTCAATGACTACTTCAACTTCAACCACAACAATACACGAGCACACAATAGATACAAACTTAAAGTAAACCGCTCCAAACTCAATTGCAGAAAATACAACTTCAGCAACAGAATGATCAATGCCTGGAATGCATTACCTGACTCTGGTTTCATCCCCAAACCCCCAAAATTTTAACTTTAGACTGTCTACTGTTGACCTAATCCCATTCCTAAGAGGTCTGTAAGGGGCGTGCATAAGCGCACCAGTGTGCCTACCGTCCCTGTCCTAATTTTCCCTTTTATTCGTATCCATTTCATGTATTTAAATCATGTTTATACTTATATATATTATCTAATACGTTTGACAAAATAATAAATAAAAATAAAATAAATAATAAAATAAAAAGAACAGCTTGCCTCCTGGAGTTGTGGATGTTCCATTTCTAGAGGTTTTCAAGAAAAGATTGAATGACCTTGGCACAGACCCAACCCAACTTTCCTTTAGCCAGGTAGCTCAACCTGCCACAAGCACCTCTGACTAACTTATTTCATGAACCAAACAAAAGGCACAAAGATTTTATCCTGAAATTGGAGACCAATGCAGAAACATTTTGCATAAGGAAGTAGCTTTGTCTTGCATCAGATTGACTATGTGGGAAAAGTCCCTCACCAGAATCATTCAGAACAAGATTGCAAGATCATTCGGAATAAGATTGCAAGATAAATATAGAAAATCACAGCACTTACAAAGTGCTATACAAAATTCATACCTTCCAAAATCTTGACAAAAAAGCACAGTTCAAATTTTCAAAGGCCTTCTCTACATCTAAGAAAATCAATGCAGCTGGTTTTTCATTATGTTGTTCCAGATATTCCAAAATGTCCAACGCATTTCTAACATAGTCCTTTAAGTATTTTTTTGGTAGATCCACACTGATTCTGGAATTATATATTTCTCAAGTTTGATTCTGGAGTTTGCTTCTGAGTTGACATTACATTTTGAAGAGTTCTTTTCTGGTAGACCTCATAGTTTAATATAATCAATTGTTGCAGTTGAACTCATAAAATATGAATTAATCCCATTTATCACTGATAGTACTGATCATCCTGTTATTCATCTTTAAAATATATCTTGTAGTTAATAAAGCAGTATAGTATATAGATTAAGAGTAATAACTCTAATATGCTTAGTCAGGCTTCATTGTGTTGGTAGCTTCCGCCATTTAGTACTGTCTGCTATTCCGTTAAAGTGGAAAGTAGAGATCAGCTAAAGTTCAGGGAAGAATGTCAGAACACATAAATATTTGTTTTAACCTGTGTTACTTTTGCTTATACAACTGGACCTGACTAAAAATTTGCTGCATGGTTTGTAGCATCAGATTCATCAAACCAGTGCATCTGGCATTCAAACTTAAAAGCCTTTTGTTGAAAGTCATCTTCCATGACCAGGTTCACATGCAGTGCTAAATAATAGAATGATTAATATGTTTCTGATTCAGTGAGACATGATATATGTTCCAAGAAAAAAAAAGAGTTTACAGAAACCTGCAATATCTATCTAGCCAAACTGTTATAAAATTCTGTGCTTACTTATTGCTTTTAGAATTCAGATGTATCTTGTCTTAATATTTGAATGGTGTCTATATTTATGTACCTATAGCTCTCACGTTGTCTATATTAATATATATACATGCATGGAATATGTTAACAGGGATCAATATCTTGATTATAGTAATCTTAGTTCAGTTGCCATGACTCAACTTCCAGACAACTCTACTTGGACGACTGAGAATCTTCATCAGCGTATTAGAGAAGGGTCATAGTTTCATATTGCAGCATTTGATTTACTTCTAAACACATTTTCTTTATTTATTTGACTTGAACAACTTTGGCTGTTCATTTCACTATTGTAGTTCTATTCTAGATTTAATCCATAGCATCAGCAAATAAACCAAGAAACACATTTGTATCTGAAAAAGTAGTTTGAATTGACAAGGAATCTTCCTGTATAACCAGACAGGTAATGCTGCTATTAAAAAGTGTAGTGCAATTACATTCAGATTTATTTGGAAATTCTTGTACTGTGATCTAGTGCTGATATTCCTTCCCTTCGCCCACTGAATGAACTGTTGTAAGTCGAGGACCACCTGTGTTATCTTTCTTATGGCCCACATGTTTCTATTCTGGGGTGAGCAATTAATTTTCCTAAGGGGCCACACGAGAAACTGGGACTTTTGTGGAGAGTTGCCCCTGCCACCATCTCACTTCCTACTGATGTCATATCCCTGACCATGCCTCATCCCCAGCCTCTGTTGCTGGCCTGCCAATGCCACCCACCACTGAGGAGAGATGGAAACAACCTGCGGAGGGTGGGTATGTGACCCACAGGCCATAAAATGCCCAGGTCTGATCTATTCAGTCTTATATTCCTCCCTTCAGCTAAAAAATTCCCACAGTGGTTTGAAGATTTTTAAAAAGACATTTCCCACCTCAGCTGAGATGGAAATGCTCTACTCAGAAGATTTTACTGCTTTCATCAAAGTAATGTAAGTGAGGTTGCTTGCACGCTCCACTCCTTTTGTATATGCATGTACCGATAAAGGGGTGGGGCTTTATTATTGGGATTCTTCTTCATGACTCCATGGATACCACTGGTTTTCTGGGTTTTAGCTGGGGGAGTCAAAATTGGCCAAACATTTGAAACAGCATTACTTTGAATGTGGATCCTGCTGCTCACTCTCCTTCTAATGAGTGCCTCTCATTAGAATCTCATTCTAATAACCCAATAGAAGAGTTAAGGAGAACTCATTATAGGAAAAGCTTGTTGATAGCCTCTTTGGGAAGGATGGCTTGGGTTTAAAAAGACTTCTGATTAGTTATCAAGGTCTAACTACATAGAAATCTATCTACATAGACTTCTGTAAAGCCTTTGATTCAGTGGTACATGACAAACTACTTCTAAAACTAAAATCCTATGGCATCTCAAGACTCCTACATAATTGGATAGCTGCGTTCCTGTCAAACAGACAACAAGTGGTCAAAATAGGGAGCGCCCTATCAAATCCTGCACCTGTTCATAGTGGTGTCCCCAAGGCAGCGTTCTAGGACCAACACTCTTCATACTATACATAAATGACCTTTGCGATCATATTATAAGCAACTGTGTTCCCTTTGTTGATGATGTAAAAAAATTTAACACCATCGGCAATGCTGCTACCCTTCAAAAAGACCTTGACTTTGTGTTGGAATGGTCAAACAATTGGCAACTCCAAATCTCAACCAACAAATGCTCTGTCTTACACATTGGCAAAAAGAATCTGAACACAAAATACAGGCTCTGTGGACACGACCTTGTAGATGACCCTCACTCTGCCAAGGACCTTGGAGTACTTATATCTAATGAGCTAAGTGCCAAAGCCCACTGTAACAACATCGCCAAAAAGGCATTAAGAGTTGTAAACCTAATCTTGCTTAGCTTCTTCTCCGGTAATATTACACTACTAACCAGAACATACAAAACATTTGCTAGACCAATTCTCGAATACAGCTCATCTGTCTGGAACCTGCACTGCATATCGGACATTAATACAATTGAATGTGTCCAGACTCTTCACAAGAAGAGTCCTCCACTCCTCCACTTGCAACAAAATACCTTAATAAGTTGTTTGTTAAAACTTTTTCAGTTTTGCGTAGATCAATAGCATCGCTATCCTTGCTTATGTTCTGGGATGTTTTCAAAGCAGACAGCAAACAACCCAGACAAAGCCTGAGAAATGCATACACTTCGATTCTATAGCCAAGGCTGGGATAATGGCCATTTACATTTCTTGTCTACGCTCTCTTTCTTTGTCTGTATCTCTCAGTTCAAAAAGCCCAAGGCGAAATAAGATCTTTTTTTTCCCTGCCCAGCTTTGAAAATAAAGAATAGCTCCCAATTCTCCTGGATGTGCCGGATTGCTTTAGTAATCAATAAGTTTTTCCATTAGCTTTTCAGACTCGGTCATCCATGGACTGAGATTAAGTTATTTCTCCTTTAAGTGCTTATCATTTTTCTTTTTAAAATCATGTCCTAAAGGGCTTAGATTCCACTGACTTTTCTTCTTGGATGCTAGCATCTCAGATGATTATTTGCTTGGGTAAAAGAACTAATTAAGTTGGTGGAACAGATGTTCTGGAAACCTGCCCTGTGGTGCATCTGAATGTTTTGGGCTACGGAGACATCCCCCTGGGTATATTTGGCTTCTTACCCTGCTTAATGCAGCAGAATAGCAGTCTTGTAAACAAATAAGCTGAACCCTATAGCAGCATTTTAAAAGGTGTTTGTGTACATTAAAAGTTGCTTTGAAACCAGGCCAGTGAGCATCTGCTGTGTTGTGCTTTTTCAGGACTGGGGTATTGCCTCAGCACTTGGTTAAATGTTGGGGAGAGGGGCAGCAGAGCCGTGGGGGGAGATGTGCAGTTTGTGTCTCTGTAGTATTGGCACTCAGCTGATAGTAGGCAAGCAGAGCTGTGATTTTGCATTATCTCTTGCTTTAAATCAATAGCTTCTTGTAGACATTGTAAATGGAGAACTGTGTTAAGTCCATGGTGGCTACAAACCAGGAGTTGGGTAGCACTTTTTTTTTTTTTTTACTAACAGACTTCATTAAAAGGCATAAGGTTTTACATTTTTTTTATTAAAATTTGTCAGTTGGAAAGACTCCTGATTTTTAAACCAAGACTTCTTTGATTTGCCCCTCGGGGAGGCAGGAATTCTCTAGAATTACATTTGTATTCTACTCTGTTTTACCTTAATATGAAAAAGGAAAGGAGAAAAGGCAGGAATTTAAAGCCAAAGAGGAATGTGAATAATAGAGTCCTGAAATAAAACAAAAGAATATAGTAAATTTAGGCATTTTTTTCCTCTGATAATATGGCATGATTCCTCTCTTAATGTCTTATGCCTGTTGCGTTGTGGACATATTCTTTGGAATTTGAAATCTAAAAACACATAGCATAATTACTTTACCTCCATGTGACATAGATACATATCTGCGTATAACATAGATCAGTGCATGGCTGGCTGGGGAATTCTGGGAGTTGAAGTCTCCTCTTTAACTTGCCCTGGTTGAGAAACACTGACATAGATCAAAATGTATTGAAATGCTGAAATAAATTCTTTATCTAGCCCTGAAATTGTATGGAAAATTGGGATGTGATTTTTCCTGTTTCCCTTCCTCTCTTGAACCCCAACAGCCCTGACCATCCCCAGTGGAAGGCAGGGTCAAACTTGGTCTCGAGTCTGCCAGATGATATTATCCCGTGGGCTCCTGTGGCTTTGTGATGGTTGCAGTGTTAAAAACTTTGATTTGAAGTAAAAAAAAATTAATCTCCTTTATTTACACTGATATAAATAACTCAGTGATTTTATGTCATGATTTTGCCAAGTGTCAGGGCCTCTTGTGGCTCAGACTGTTAAGACAGTCTGTTATTAACACAGCTGCTTGCAATTACTGCAGATTCTAGTCCCACCAGGCCCAAGGTTGACTCAGCCTTCCATCCTTTATAAGGTAGGTAAAATGAGGACCCAGATTGCTGGGGGCAATTAGTTGACTTTGTATATAAATATACAAATAGAAGGAAGACTATTGCTAACATAGTGTAAGCCGCCCTGAGTCTTTGGAGAAGGGCGGGATATAAATGTAAATTTAAAAAAAAAAGTGCCCAAGAATTTGTTCTTTTCAATCCATAGGCAATAAGTACACCAGTAAAGAAAAGAATTTTAAAATTTTATCAGCTCAAGCAAACAGATTTAAAAGCACAACATAAAAAGCATTCATACCTAGGAAGATGATAGCCAAATTTCTTGCAAGCTGCCAAGAGCATATTAATAATGACAGCAGAGATATCCCAAGTGGGGCCACTTTGTTCTGTATTACCATGTAGAGGCTCCCAACAAATGACAATACTCTACATGGGGCTCCCCTTGAAGTGCACTTGGTGGCTTCAGTTAGTCCAGAATGCAGCTGCGCGGGTGATAGAAGGAGCTCCGCGTAGCTCCCATATAACACCGCTCCTGCGCAGACTGCACTGGCTACCTGTGGCCTTTCGAGTGCACTTTAAGGTGTTGGTTACTACCTTTAAAGCGCTCCATGGCTTAGGGCCTGGGTACTTACGGGACCGCCTGCTGTTACCACATGCCTCCCACCGACCCGTACGCTCTCACAGAGAGGGACTTCTCAGGGTGCCGTCCGCCAAGCAATGTCGGCTGGCGGCCCCCAGGGGAAGGTCCTTCTCTGTGGGGGCTCCCACCCTCTGGAACGAACTTCCCCCGGGTTTACGCCAAATACCTGACCTTCGGACATTCCGTCGCGAACTGAAGACACATCTTTTTATTCGCGCGGGGCTGGCTTAAATTGATTTTAACAAATTTTTAAATTCTTAGAAATTAATTTTAAATGGGTTTTTTTAGCTTATTATATATTTTACTTCTCAGGCCAATTTTAAAATAAGTTTTTTAACTGCATTTTAAATTTGTATATTGTACCGTCTGTTTTATTCTTGCCTGTACACCGCCCTGAGTCCTTCGGGAGAAGGGCGGTATAGAAATCAAATAAATAAATAAATAAAATAAATAAATAAATACCAATAGCCCTTAGAATTATATACTGCTCCATAGTACTTTGCAGCTCTCTCTTGGTAATTTACAAATGTCAGCATATTGCCCTCAACAATCTGTGTTCTCATTTTACGGACCTCAGAAGGATGGAAGGCTGATTCAACCTCAAACCTGCCAGGATCGAACTCCAGACTGTGGGCAGAATTAGCATGCAATACTGCATTCTAACCATTACGTCACCAGGGCTCCTGGTAATATAAAAATACGTTACTATGACATCATAGCCCTTCTATGGCAGGAGACTTCAAGACTAGACTTTGATTGAGTGGCACATGACAGAGGGATGGGAATTGAAGATTTGAGATTTTCACAGGTTTACAACTATGTGAAGATTTTTTTCCCCTTCTACTTTATTCACCAAGCAAAAGTGAAAAACAAGCAGGTTAATTCGAAACAAGCTCTAAACTTCTAGAGTTTTCTTAATATGAAAGAGAAATCAACATATAGCACTAAATTCCTTGGTATAACATTTGTTTTTCTGCATTCCCCCTCCATTCCACCTCTGACATATTTTATTTTCCCTTCACATTGTTGCTTTTCATAAAATCCAATCTTAGTAATAAATTGTACATTTACATATTATCATTTAACTTTAACATATTACAGAAATAATTATTGGATGCCATGCTGAATTTAAAATATTGGTCATAGCTGGGCTCTTTCCTGAAAAAAAAAATCTTACTGATCGTGAGTGATTAAATCCTCACTCTCTTAAGAAACACTAATTCAGCATATTCATGTGGAATTTTTAATATCGTTCCTTTATCAATTTTTAGATAGGGCTCGCAACCAGGATTCAACTTGATTACTTTTCCATATTAACGGAACTATTGAGCTGATATTAAATCCCACAGGAAGTATAAATTTCCATTCTTCAGCTCCCCATCCTAATGTTTTTGTTTAGTAGTAGTGAGAATTTGGGATACATAAGGTAGACATTCTCTAACTGATGGTTGACAGAGACTTCCATGCTCTCAATAAACTGGGTCTAGGGATACTACACAGATACATGCTCTACCATTATCAATGATTTGAGGAGCATCATCATTTAATTGAATTTATACACACGTAGCGCTACTAAAATTGTAATAAGCACATGGTTCAAACTGAGAGGTATGAATTGGACAATGCCATTTTTGAAAGCCCCATTGTTCAGATCAGGCAGTTATAATAAAGGATTCCTCTGTGGCTAATTGTAAATTAAAGTGACGTATCTACAAATGATTAGCAGTTAAATTAGGAAGTGGAAGATATGGATAGGCAACTATAGTTGCTCCTTTAATTAATTTTAACATTGTTAAATCACTGATACTATTTTTCAAATCGGGTTACTCTAGTCTAATCCATTCCCAATTTACATCAATATCTTTAATTATATCTTTCCACTTATTAATTTTCCATTAGACCAACCTTGAATGTCATGTTCTAATTTCATAATATTTCCTAATTGCAGTAAAGTATATTTTGTCATAATAGAAAACATATGTTGTCTGAGATTTGTCCATTGATAATATACGAAGTTAAATTGAACTATTCCATTAATACTTCTATATTTTGATGGAGTACATTTCATGTTTACAATATCTGCTTCTCTGTAACATCACCTTAATCTGATGATCTAAAAATTGCTAGTACAGGGCAGTGGCCCCCAAACTTTTGAGCACCAGGGATCAGTTTCGTGGAGAGAGGTTTTTCCACAGGCTGGAGGGGGCATGGTTTCACATGCTGGCTGCCTACATCCCGCAGATGGGACTTCGCTTATTTGCATGGCTCAATTTCTGGCATGCCGTGAACCAGTGTTGGTCCACAGACCAGGGGTTGGGGACCCCTGGTATAAGGGAAGAGTTCAGGGCAATTTGGCAAATAGATTGTATTGGACCTAGGGTGGAACCTGGGAAGGGTGAAAACGGCCTTCCATACCCTCCCGGAGGCTCTCCGGAGGTCCTTTTGCTGACTTCCGGTGGGGCCGGAAGTCACAAAAATCAGGTGGCTGGCGTGCAGATGCGCGCTGGAGCTGAGCTAGGGCAACACTTGGGTGCCCTCCGATATGGCGCCATGTGCCACCTGTGGCACACGTACCATAGGTTCACCATCATGGGACTAGGAAGTCAAAACAAAAAGGCCCAGGAAAAAACACCAGTAACAACTTCCATTTTCTTTCCCAAGAGAACTAAATGATTACTAAGAATCAAATGAACTTAAAAGCTCCTTTTAAAAATGTGGTCTGAGAAGTTTAAGCTTTATTTTTCCAGCATGCAGACTAACTCTAGTCTGGAGCTTTGTTCTATAAATAGCATCATGTTTCAAATGGCTTAATATTTTGCAAAATAGAACTTTTTGCCAGTTCCTAATAAAGAGGAAGATGATCTTATGATCTGACGTCAGATATAAATCAGAACAGCACTTTTCTACAAAAGACCATTGTCTATGTTGTCCTGACATCTCAGAATACTCAGACTGCCGACAATTTATCTTCACTGTGTCAGCAGCTTTTCATGGAGGAATTTATTTTCATGGTCCTATACAAACGATGTATTATTTTGTCTAGTTCACCCAAAATGCCTCTCTTGAGTTGTTGTAAAAATAGGTTTATCTCCATTCCTTGTCATTTCTTCACATGAAAAGGTGCACTCTGGCTCTTAATTCCTATATTGGTGTAAATAAGGAATTCTCAGTCAGGGTCTTGACTGAGTTGCACGTTTTCTTCCTAATACCTTCTGCTTTCACTCAGTGATGAGGAAGGAGCAGTGTCACATTTAGGAACCAATTCCATGTTGGCTGGGGATTCTGGCAGTTATAGTTCCGGGATCTGGGAAGAGTCAGCTTTTGAAAGGCTTTCATAAATTGTAATTGCCGAGAGTGAGGAAACTTCTAGGGATAAATGAGTCACATAGCTATTGGTTGTGAGATTCTAGAAAGATTTTGGCAGTTCTTGTCGGAAACACAGTGTTGGATTAAATTATCCATTGGTTAGATTCATACATTAAACTAAACTAGAACGTAATGAGCTTGGCTGGAAAGATGGCTGTTACGAAAAATCTATATATATATAAAAGCGAAATACCACTAATGCATCATCATAAAATCTCCAGAACCATAAAGCTTGAAATTTGCCATGTATGTTCCTCTTGGCTTCTAGGTGCTCACTAAGAAAGGATTTTTCAAAATGACCTCTGATGCTAAGGAGTTCTACTCTCCCTCCCCACCTGAAAAGAAATCTATTCCAAATGCAAAAGGAATAACAAGCAGAGGAGAGGAATTTCAGTTTCACTTTCACAGCAGCAAGCAGCTTTACTACCAAACAGTTTGAGCTAAGCCATGGTCAGGCTCCTTCCTGACTCCTCCTTGCTCACACAGAAAATACAGTTTCACTTTCCAAACAGCCCTCTGATGCTAAAGAGTTCTACTCCCCCTCCCCACCTGGAAAGAAATCTGTTCCAAATGCAAAACACAAGCAGAGGAGGGGAGTTTCAGTTTTACTTTCACAGCAGCAAGCAGGGGATAGGATAGGAGAGGCTTCTGTGGGGCAAGGCTGAGGGAGAGAAGGGGATAGGATAAGAGAGGCCTCTGTGTGGCAAGCCTGAGGCAGAGAAGATGATAGGATAGGGAGGCTTCTGAGGGAAAGAAGGGGAGAGGAGAGGCCGATCGTAACTACTCATTAATTTTTAAGCTATGTCAATTTATCAAGCCTGATCGCATAGTTTCCTAGTGGAGCATGGGTATTCAGCTAATGATAATATATTTAGCATATTTAGATATAACCAATTTTGGAACATTATAATCTACTAGAGTTTTTAGAAGTCTGAAGCTTGATACAAAGTTTCTAGAATGACAAAACTACAAATCTACAATGAGGTAAATGGAGGCTAACACACAATAAATGCTTCATTCATAAATTCATCTTCTCTACAGTGATTTTCCCTGTTAGCAAGGAGACTAGCTACAGCACTGTTTTAGATAGCAAAAATGAGGAAAATCTAAATTCTGCCTGGACTCAATGTGACGGATTAGTTTTGTGAACTGATTACTTGGAAAGGCTTTTCCTGAAATAATGGCTTGTTCATGGTCATATTTCTTTGGCCAAGTAAGAGACTTGTTTCATGCTTGCTAGTATTTAGCTCTAATTGAGCTCAGCTTTTTCTCTTTCCGGATTTAATGAGCTATGCAATTTATCACAGATGTTAATAACTATAAGAGAGATACTTTGATCATTTCTCCTTTTTCTACTCATTAGTATTTTGACTATTAGACATTGGACTTCAGCAGTATAAGTCACTGCAGTTTGGCAATAGATTCTCAATGTTTAATATTATAGAATTTAAAGCCAATTCAGTATTAAATTTGCAAGTTATGTACAAGAAAGGAATGCATTTGCACAACATAGATTGCTTCTTTTGTTGCAAATATCACAGGAAAAGAGACATGGATTCTTGATATCTGTTAAGAAAGAATGTAACAACTGTAAAATAAATTGTTATAAACTGGCCTATATAATTACACTAATTTCCTCTTGGTTTCTTGTATAAAATTATCAGTACTACAATTTAGTTGGAAAAGTTCATTAGCTTTTTTTAACTTTAGCTTTAAAGAATGATTGTTTTTTTAAAAAATACTAAAGGGTTCATTAGAAGAAAGGAAAGTGTTTTTGTTTGAATTATAATCTTAAAAATAAATCCATTCAGTTTTCATCTTTAGCAGACTTTTTATTTGATGTTTTATTTGCTTTTTAAGGAAATCTACCCATAGGAGATGGCTGCATCTAACTGACCCTCACTGCTAGATGACTCCTCCTCGAGTAGTGAGTTGTGGCAAGTGTGGCATGATGGGGGGGGGAAGCAATTGTGGGGAGCATGAAGTATTTTGGTCAGTCGGGAGGCCTTGTGTAGTCTTAAACAGGTGGCCTGGTACATTACTAGCCCCGCCCTTGACCTTCCCCATCCTGAGGTACCTCATGTGCACTTAACAACCCACACATTTGATTAGTGAATGCATGGGTGACAGCAGGGAGTGATCACGGTCAAGTTATGCGATTCACTCCTATGAATCCTCGGGTTATGAATGTAGTCGGCAGGCTCTATTACATTCGTAATTCAAGGGCTACCTATAGTTTTTCATTCTTTCATAGAAATTAGCATACTAGATGACAAGTTGGAAAAGCATGTCAGAAGCATGGAAAATGTCTGTGGCCAACTAGTTCCATATTGTTCCATAAAATGGGCCTATTCATGCAAATCCAAAGAATGAAACTTGTTTCAAGGGAACATTTAAGACTCCAGACACTGTAGCTAATTGTCTTTTGTCCTTATATCAACCCTGTGAGGTAAATTCCAAAACAGGGACTGGTCTAAACTGTATAGCTAAAAGGACTCCATCTCCTTAAGAGATCAGTATTAACTACCCACAGAATTAAACATCAACTGCTTATAGTGGCAAAGCTGGCATTGCTTGGCTTCAGATTAAATTGACATTCCCAACTGGCTAACCTTTCTTCATTTCAACTATATTCTCTGTACTGTAAAGAAAAAACTAGAACAGAAACTGGAGCATTGTTAAAATTAAAAAAGAATTGGGAAATGATGAAGCAGAACAGATTTTAAGACATTTGTATATATTGGTAGGTAACATACTAGAAGCTCATAGTCTGCTTGATTATAGAAATACGTTTTCTCGAAGAGCTTATTAGTTCCAGACTACAACACCTGAATAACCAATGTAAGGCAGCAATGTGGTAGTGCACATTTTTGTAACCTAGATGTAGTAGTCCTGGTGTGAAACCTTTAAGAGAATGAAAGGTCATAGCTAGTTTTTCCCTAGTGAACTACAATTTAGCTTCCTCCAGAAAGGAGCATAACTTAGGGTTTATCTAAAAATAGCCTTCTCAGCCTGGTAGCTCAGTTTTCTTACTAACTTTTTGTTCTGATTGATACTGGCAGACATTTGAGAAATAGAGAACACTATAGATGGCAAAAATAGGAAGACAAATAATCCTTTCCTTAATAGTTAAAGAACAAGGATATTAGTGTGATAGAAGAGAATAGTATTTGTAGCTCAGGGTTGAACTGCTAACAGGCACATAGACATAACAATTTACATACAATTAAAAAGAGACGATCAAAAAACCGAAAAGAAAACAAAAAGGCCAAAACACCACCTGACCAGCAATCAACACCCAAATGAGCAGACGTCAACAGCAAGCTTAACATTAGACCAACAACCAAGAAGCAAACAATTCCCCAATCAAAGAACTACCAAACAAGCTAAAAGTAAACAACCGCCCAGTCAAGGAACCATCAAAACCACTCCCGGAAAGCCACTAGAATATAAAATGAAAGCAAACTCTACTTCTTACAAATACTGATGATGTTATCTAGTTTGGTAATAAAACATCTGCAAACAACAAACAAACAAGCTCAGAAAGCACCAAGAATCCCACCAGGATATTATCTTGACAGCTTTTTGTATAACCATGGTTCTAGCTTCTCAATGGCCAGAACCATTGTTCCTAAGAAAGATATTTTGTGGAAGGTATCTTGATTGCATATACCTGAGATTCTTGCGTTCTCTGTTGACCGTCTTTGCTCAATTTACAATTTAATAAGAAAAGGTAACCAGGTTCAAATATATTAAAAAGTTATTATGCTGGATCACTTTCAGCTTTGAGAAATAGCATTATATCAGGTTAGCTAATAGAGGAGGAGGGATTTCTTTAGAAATGAGTTAGTCTAATGGTGCATCCTTTGTATAAACAGGAATTGAACATGGGCTATAAATCGGTCATCTATGCTGATAGATAACTGTAATAGATATGAATATATATGCTGGGTCATAATGGCTTAAATTTTCTTTTCTAAGTATCTCCTAATAGTTGTTAGAGAAATAATTCTTGTTAGCATGACAGTTTATTAATCCTGGTGAACATTAACTACAGAGAGGTGTCATTATTGTGGTTTTGCAAAATAAGAGCTTCAATTTATTAAACTGAATTCTAAATTACACATGATCTATGTGAATTTTTGCCAACCTTTCCCCAACCCTAGTTGGAAAACACAAGCCATGGAAGCAAGTGCTGAGCAGAAGAGCAGGAGCCTGGACAACAAAACCCGGCTTATCAAAGACTTGGTTTGGTAGGATGATTGTTGAATATCCTGAGAATGGAGAATGCTAGACTACATGGTTAGGTGAGAAAATTTAGCCATAGAACTCAATACATCAGGGACTGAAGAGTCTTTTGATAAGGCTGACTTTTCAAGCAACCTTTTCCACTGTAGATCTCAGTAAGATCTTAATTATACCTTCTTCTGAGTAGAAGATTGCACCATCAATTTTGTGCTTTGACAAAAGTCTAGCATTACCACTATTTCATATTTTCAAAGACATTCTTGTCCTTAAATTTAACCTCAAATGACCCACAGGATCTATACTAGGGGTATCCAACCTTGGCAACATTAAGACTTGTGGACTTCAACTCCCAGAATTCCCTCAGCCAGCCATGATCTACGTATACTGAGGTATACAATTGAACTCTCATGAAATTTCTATTCCATGTTTATAAAATAATTGAAGTTCCACGCTACATGCACAAAATCCATTATATGAGCTATGACTACGTAAAATGAGTTGTGATTTAGCAAGTCTGAAAAGTTTCAAGGACTGCACAATTATAACAATATAACATCTTCAGTACTTGAGTATAGTTAACTGATTGAATAGATAACTGTTCAATAAAAGCTCATCCACAGTTGGGATTATGTGTACTTTGAAGAATTGAACTTTGGAAATATATAATGGAACATAAGTGGCAAACAACATGTGAAATTGCCCTTCCAGAAAATGAAAAATTTGAGTGTCATCTCTGAAATCTACATGTAACATCAGATCAAGCTAGAGCAATACCTTCTAGGTCCGCAGATCCAGCACAGTGTTTGCCTTTTTCATTTTGTATTACTTTTTTATTTTAAACATCACAAGAGAAGTTTTGCAATACTACTTCTCATTGATGGAAAAGCAATGATTGCTTTGATTGGTTCTCTCTTCTAGATATTAGGGAGGAAGAAGTTCGCTCTGGCAGGACCAAAGTTGATGCCTAAGAAGGCTTTAAAAAAACACCAGTAACAAAGCCCCATGTTCAGACAAGGGCATTCTGCCAAGGATGGCATGCTGAGTTGTTTATGACTTGGATTATTTGTAGCTGCCTCTCCATGAAACACCTGCCAGAATGTTTTCATCTCAATTTACAGGAAGCCAAATATACTTCACCTGGTTTGATGGATGCATCAGGAGTTGAAGCCCAACATTTTTATTTTGCTGAAAAACCTCTTAGCTGACTGTCCTGATCTTTTCCATCTGTTTGACCCTTTAAATATTTGCTAATAAAATGTGGATCGTTTCTCTGCTCTGATCTTTTTCAGTCTTTTATTTGGATTCTATACAGAGAGAAGACATGGCACCCCTTCTTTTTGGTATAGATCTTACTGGAAAATTGGCTTCTGCCCTCTTTGCTGATGGTGTAGAACAGGGTCTGCAAACTTGGCTCTTTTAAGACTTGTGGACTTCAACTCTCAGAGTTCCAAATCTTAAAAGAGCCAAGTTTGTAGACCAGGCATAATCTTGAGACATCTAAATTGAAAGATCTTATTTTAATTTGGGGAAAATTGGCCGGTTTTGTTGTGTCTAAAGGCAGGAGAGGACAGAGTTTTCATGTAAAGCATTTATACAGTTGACAGAGCCTTTATCTATGTAGTTTTCAGAGATGACACCCAAGTGTCGGATAGCTCAAGCTGGTAATAGCCTGTTATTAAGAACACCGAAGCCTGCAATTATTGCAGGTTCGAGCCCGGCCCAAGGTTGACTCAGCCTTCCATCCTTTATAAGGTAGGTAAAATGAGGACCCAGATTGTTGGGGGGGCAATAAGTTGACTTTGTAAAAATATACAAATAGAATGAGACTATTGATTGTGGAGTACACCTGCATTTCTATTGCTATTCAGATGTGGTAGGTAGCTTGGAATCATCTACTTTCTTCTCCTTAAATTATCTCACAGGATAATTAGAAAGTTACAGTGAGATGGAACCATGTCTCCCACCATTAAGAGTATGAATGGAATCATAAAATAATCTTTGGCCACAACAGAGTACAGTGTGCAATTATCGCAAAGCATTATGGAGCTCTACTCTGACAAGATGAGAGCGGGGTGGAAAAAATAATCTAATAATTCTAATAGGGATTTGAACGCTTTCAGCAATCTCTCAAAGAATGGCAACAACCAGTCTCCCAAAGAATTAAGAGCTTTAGGAACTTGCAGTAAATTCACAATTTCTATGAAATAGTTAGAAAATTACAGTGAGTGCTGGACAACAGTTTGTATCCATATTTTTACAAGGTTTTTATCGTAAGTTGTGTGTGTTTTTACAAATGAGCATTCTGTTTTTACCTACCTGAAGTTTAAGGTGGATTTCTGACAAAATGCAAAAAGTGTTTTTTCTCTCCAACTTCTCAGCACTCTGATAATCTTTCTGCACTTGTACTTACTGGAACGGGAAAGGAAGTAAGGGAGTAAGACTAAAGCAGACTTCCTGTTTTTGCACTATGGCAAATTCTACAAAGTCATTAATGTTTCTTCATTCAAACTTTTCACCAAATAATACGGTAGTTTTAAAAAAATATCATGATCTTATGTGATCTCTCTAGCAGAGAGCAATACATTTATCTATATGATAGAGCAGGGGTCTCCAACCCCCCCCCCCCCGGCATGCTAGCAACTCGGCTGCGCAAACAAATGAAGCCTCATTCACGGGATGCAGGCAGCATGCAAAACCATGCCCCCACTAGTCCACGGAAAAACCTCTCTGCACAGAAGCAGCCACTGGTGCTCAAAAGGTTGGAGGCCGCAGTGATAAAGTCCTGGTCTCCGTATTTCTACTGACCTTCCAAATTTCTCCATAAAGTCCAGGAAACAGAAGAATTTTCTAATATTGGCTTGTTCACATCTCACCTGATTTTGAAATGTTATTACTGAATGCCTTGGCTTTTTCAAATCTTGGTTAGCAATTTTCTATGGAGATTCTTAGACATCCAGGTCATGATGGTGCTTTTTCAAAAGGCAACTGGACTTTCTTTGTTTTTCCTTGAAGATGTTTCGCTTCTCATCCAAGAAGCTTCTTCAGTTCTGTTCAGAACAGAGGTATGTGAAAGGGCGGCATGATTCAAATAAGGGAGATTTCTGAGGACCTCCTAAAATGGTGGTTGATGCTCATTAGGCTGGGAAAGGTTACACTCCTATGGCATATCTGTTAATTAAGCCTCTGTGGCTCAGACTGGTAAGACAGTCTGTTATTAACAGCAGCTGCCTGCAATTACTGCAGGTTCAAGTCCCACCATGCCCAAGGTTGACTCAGCCTTCCATCCTTTATAAGGTAGGTAAAATGAGGACCCAGATTGTTGGGGGGGCAATAAGTTGACTTTGTAAAAATATACAAATAGAATGAGACTATTGCCTTATACACTGTAAGCCGCCCTGAGTTTTCGGAGAAGGGCGGGGTATAAATGTAAACAAAAAAAAAAAAAAAACTTCCTGGAAGGGCAATTTTATGTTAAGTTTGTCACATATGGTCCATTATATGTCCACAGCATTGAATATTAACTGGCTGCAATTCTTCATAGTACATATAATCCCAACTGCAGAAGAGCTTTCACAAAGCAGATCATTTATTCAATCAATCAATTAAGTGTACTCAGTCAGGTACTCAAGATGTTATAAATATGCAGTCCTTGAAAGTTTTCAAACTTGCTAAATGCACTCCATTGTGGAGTACACCTGCATTTCTATTGCTATTCAGATGTGGTAGGTAGCTTGGAATCATCTACTTTCTTCTCCTTAAATTATCTCACAGGATAATTAGAAAGTTACAGTGAGATGGAACCATGTCTCCCACCATTAAGAGTATGAATGGAATCATAAAACAATCTTTGGCCACAACAGAGTACAGTGTGCAATTATCGCAAAGCATTATGGAGCTCTACTCTGACAAGATGAGAGCGGGGTGGAAAAAATAATCTAATAATTCTAATAGGGATTTGAACGCTTTCAGCAATCTCTCAAAGAATGGCAACAACCAGTCTCCCAAAGAATTAAGAGCTTTAGGAACTTGCAGTAAATTCACAATTTCTATGAAATAGTTAGAAAATTACAGTGAGTGCTGGACAACAGTTTGTATCCATATTTTTACAAGGTTTTTATCGTAAGTTGTGTGTGTTTTTACAAATGAGCATTCTGTTTTTCCCTACCTGAAGTTTAAGGTGGATTTCTGACAAAATGCAAAAAGTGTTTTTTCTCCCCAACTTCTCAGCACTCTGATAATCTTCCTGTACTTGTACTTACTGGAACGGGAAAGGAAGTAAGGGAGTAAGACTAAAGCAGACTTCCTGTTTTTGCACTATGGCAAATTCTACAAAGTCATTAATGTTTCTTCATTCAAACTTTTCACCAAATAATACGGTAGTTTTAAAAAAATATCATGATCTTATGTGATCTCTCTAGCAGAGAGCAATACATTTATCTATATGATAGAGCAGGGGTCTCCAACCCCACCCGCCCGCATGCTAGCAACTCAGCTGCACAAACAAATGAAGCCTCATTCACGGGATGCAGGCAGCATGCAAAACCATGCCCCCACTAGTCCACGGAAAAACCTCTCTGCACAGAAGCAGCCACTGGTGCTCAAAAGGTTGGAGGCCGCAGTGATAGAGTCCTGGTCTCCGTATTTCTACTGACCTTCCAAATTTCTCCATAAAGTCCAGGAAACAGAAGAATTTTCTAATATTGGCTTGTTCACATCTCACCTGATTTTGAAATGTTATTACTGAATGCCTTGGCTTTTTCAAATCTTGGTTAGCAATTTTCTATGGAGATTCTTAGACATCCAGGTCATGATGGTGCTTTTTCAAAAGGCAACTGGACTTTCTTTGTTTTTCCTTGAAGATGTTTCGCTTCTCATCCAAGAAGCTTCTTCAGTTCTGTTCAGAACAGAGGTATGTGAAAGGGCGGCATGATTCAAATAAGGGAGATTTCTGAGGACCTCCTAAAATGGTGGTTGATGCTCATTAGGCTGGGAAAGGTTACACTCCTATGGCATATCTGTTAATTAAGCCTCTGTGGCTCAGACTGGTAAGACAGTCTGTTATTAACAGCAGCTGCCTGCAATTACTGCAGGTTCAAGTCCCACCATGCCCAAGGTTGACTCAGCCTTCCATCCTTTATAAGGTAGGTAAAATGAGGACCCAGATTGTTGGGGGCAATAAGTTGACTTTGTATATAATATACAAATGGATGAAGACTATTGCTTGACATAGTGTAAGCCGCCCTGAGTCTTCTGAGTGTATAAATACAAATTAAAAAAAAATTATATCTCTATATAACGTAGCACACAATAAATCTATTGTCTACCTTTATTGGAAACATCTAATCTTTGTTCTGGCTTTGTCCCCCCCCCCTTTTTTTTTTGTTCAATAGAACAGTGTATCATTTCCTACTCATTTGACTAGCAGAATTTAACTTTTCTTTCCTGAACAGGTATGCTATAATTAATTGCTAGTTCTATAGCTAAAGCTGAGCAGAAAGAAGTAAAAATTTCTTTACAGTATGAACTGCAAAGGGAAAACTGGAGGCATATTTCTTTGCCTGATAAATCCTGCACAGCAGTTCTGCTATCAGACAAAGATTCAGAAGTTTTGCAGAGAACATGCTATGCTTTTCCCCCTCATTTCGGAATGCCAATTTTTTTTTTTAAAAAAAAAATCTCTTGAAGTCTTGTGAATAATAAAAAGGATTTCAAAAGGCAGCTTGACTATCAAAACCGTGCTTCAGCTGCTCATTAAAGCTTTGTAGTGGCATTGTACGGAATAAGAAAATGGAGAATAGAAGCCAAAATAAAGCTATTTACTGATTTACTGGTAGGATAGAAAATGTGGAAAGTGCTGTTCTCTGATTGTACCTAATCTATGTTTTTGAGCTTGTTACTTTTTTAAAAAAGAAAATTAATGGCCTTGTATGTCTCCCCAAACCTATAAAGTGCAATGAAATTCCTTCTATATGAATTGCAGTTGAGTTTTTTGTTTTCATTTTCACCTTATGAATTTATGACTAGAATATTGCATTGCAATATTCCATAGAATGAGGTATTGTGCATTAATGATATAAGTTAGTCCTTGTTTAGTGTCTTCCTCATTTAGCAACCATTCAATTACAATGGTGATAAAAACTAACTTTATTATCAACTCTTACATTTATGAGCTTTGCAGATCTGTAAAGGAAAGCTGAAATAAGATTGTATGTACAATCACGGTTTCACTTAATGACCACTTCCATTAATAACCAAGTTGCCAGTCCCAATTTTGGTTTCTTATCATATCCCAAGAATGACATAGAACAATCCAGCAAAAGTTCAGTTCTTTCTTTATTTGCCTATATGCAATAATGCCAGACTAAATCTTTACTACTGTTGCCCTAACAGCTATACTTTGAGATTCTAGGGATTCTAAATTCTCTTCCTCTGCCTCCTATCTAGCTTAGGTTGTGTTGTCTATTGTCTTACCCTATGGAATGTGTTCCCTCCTTCCTGGAAAATTGCCACTTCATTGTAGTCCATCACATCACTAAATAAGGCCTGCCTGTATTGTATAGAACAGGGATGTCAAATTTGAGGCCCGGGGGCCAAATCCGGCCTGCGGGTTACTTATATCTGGCCCACAGGGCTGCCTTGGAAACAGCGAAAGACCAGCCCGTGTTGCTTCTGCCAAGGAAAAGGGAACTCGGGAGGGCCGTGTGTGTCCCTCCTGAGCTCTGTTTTCCCTGGCAGAGGGTTGCAGAAGGCCGTGGCAGTCAAAGCTGTTTTCTCTGGCAGAGACAGTTTGGCGGGAAACCTTGAAGTTTGTAGTATAAAACCTTCAGAAAGCTCTTCAAGATTTTTCATCTCAAGTAAGAAATTCAGTCAATGAGGGTTAAGGATGCTGAAGGGAAGTGAAATGTTCACCATTTGGGAGAAAAGGGAACGTGAAGACCAAAGGATGGAGGCAGAAGTGAAATGAATTAAAAAAAATAAAATAAAATAAATGGAGGAATCTCATCTCCTGAAAAGAAATATTCCACATTACGGCATTTCGATTGTGTATTGTGTCTTTCATAAAATAGGATTATAAAATCAATTGTTTGGTTCTACACCTTAACAATAAGAATACCTATTAATATTATTTTATTATTATTTTAGGCTGTTTTCCCATCCCTTTCAGAGGGATGCAATTTCAGAAGCTGACAAAATAATCAAAAAGTTGCAATTCCATTAATATCATAATGATACAGTAACAAAGTTTTTTTAATTAATTAAGGCTATAAAATCATGAAATGGAAAATGAGCCAAAAGAGTGTTTGAAGAACTGAAATTTGTAACCAAAGGCAGAAAACCATAAGAACTAGGCAAGGTGAATCCCATTGGATAAGGACTTTTGCACATTTGCTATTGCTCCCAGTATTCCTCCTTTGTTAGATTTAACAGCTCTAAGGTGCTCTAAATCTTAATTTTGAAGCATAATGTCTGTATTTCATCTCTTCTTGCCATTCTTGCATGCTCAGTTCTGGTTCAGTGTCCTAACAGATGTGTAAGAATGGAAGATATATAGATTTTTAGAGTTATATGGATGTGGTCTGTATAAACATGTCTATTATTTGATTTTGGAACAGGTTTCCTCCATGTGGCCTTAATGGTTGAAGGAACCTGTTTGAGAAAGAATTTGGCATTACAGATCCATAAAAGTGATTAAGTCTATTTCATATTTTTAAGTTTGCAAACTAGTTTGCAAGTGGTATATCAATTATACAATAAAATAGTTGATATTAAAAAACCCCATCCTGTATGTTTTAATATCTGAGCACTATACAATCTGTTTATTAATTAACCAATTACCCTTTTAGGTACATAAACTCTCTTTAAATCATATGAGCCAGTATTATGAAACCTTGTTCCTGTTAAGGAGTGATCCTATTTTTGTTAACAACTGTGTTTGCTTTAATTTATATGATCATACAATGCAGCAGGCACGCCTATTAATTTAAGTTGACTTTATGCAAAACTTTGTTACTCCAGGATGTTTTGCATTGTTATTTTATTTTAACGGTGGGAATATGATTGTGGGAAATTCTTCACTGAAACTTTATTTAGCAAAGAAAAAATTAAGCTACAAATTGCATTGCAGTGGTAGAAGGAGCTGAAGAAAAAACAGCTATCTTGAAAATCAATTCTGCCCTTCATTCTACAGATGAAAGCCTCTCTCCCTCCCCCCCTTTTTTTGAACAGTCACTAGCTTTTTCCAAACTGTGTTTCCTGTCCTTTCTTGGCTCCATTGGCTCTTTGCCTTGGAGGGATAAGTGGGTTTTTTTTTTTACATATATACATAATGCAAAGCACTAAAAATCTCCCAACTCCAAAATTTAAATTCAATTAACATGGTAGATTAGGCCTTGACTCTCCTTGTTAACTACAGCACTTGTGAATTGAGTGTTTGTTATTTGGTTCACAAGTTTTTGTTGGTTTAAAAAGTTGTCCCCTTCCAGATTGCTTCCTGGGGCTTGCTCTCTTTGTGAACCTAAGCTTCAAATTTGAATGATAATGCCACTGTTTAGGGGACTAGACAGGCACCTGCAGAGAAGGCACCTCTGTGGAAAATTTGGGGGTCTTTCACTAACTTTCTATGAAGGCTGAAAGGAAGGTTGCATCGTACATTTATACACTGTACATTTGTACATGACTAAGAAAGGAATAATCCCCTTTTTTTGCAGTCTCTCTCTTTTGACAAGATTAAAAGTGAGCCAAAAGGAAAAGAAAAAATCCCATTACAGGCAGGCTGTAAGCATGGAGCTCAGCTATCGTTCCCACTTTGCCACCTGTTGCAGTCTCAGGAAGTAGCTTTGTGCACATCAAGGGAGAGGGTCAAAAAGTCAAGATGACAGTCACAACCACTCCATTGAAGCCTCACACTTTTACCCGCACCCGTGACAAACTTTACAAAAGGGCGAGTCTTTGATTATGCGGGTCTGCCCACCATCTTGATGTCTTTCAACACTTTTCTGCTGACACTAGTATATATCCTAGCTAAGAAATAGCAGCAATTGGTCCCTGAGGATTAATGAGTTGCTAGTCCTGGAATGGAAGAGGAGCAGTGAAGATTTTACTACTGCGGATTTGTTTTTACCCTTTCATCTGTCTGGAGTGCTAGCCATAAAATTATAGCCTTTTATCGTCTCTGTTATTTTATTGATGATGCTCGGCAAGATGAAAGACTGTATAAATGGAATAAATAAAGGAAAATCTGAATACCTGGAAGCTAACATCAACATTTCCTTGGCATGCTTCATAGATAAATGCAAGGCAAATCTCTTTCCAGGAAAAAAAAACCCCCCTAATGATAGCATCTTTTATCTAAAATGAGAAGTAGTGATAGAAGTTGGGTTAAATTCTGGGTAAGGTTTAAGGAAACATATTTGGGTCATTACAGCTTTATAGTGCCAATTCAATTTGCAGGTGGAGAAAGAAGCTATGCCAGCAATAGGAATTATTAGAGAGTTTTTGTTGAAATTTTCTACTTTTGGGTGATAGATATTTAAAGGCAGAGAAGCAAACTGAAATAATTTAATGATTAAAACATAGTTTTAATTTCAGACCGAAGAATGACTTTTGTCCACTATGAGACAGTGCCTCCAATTGACAAACTTATAATGATTCTTTTTTGTCCCACTTTCTTATGAAAAAGACTTGGAATTCATTCTACTACCATGTTTCCCTGAAAATAAGACTCTGTCTTATTTTTTTATTTTTTATTTTATTTACATTTATATCCCGCCCTTCTCCGAAGACTCAGGGCGGCTTACATTGTGTAAGGCAATAGCCTCATTCTATTTGTATATTTACAAAGTCAACTTATTGCCCCCCCAACAATCTGGCTCCTCATTTTACCTACCTTATAAAGGATGGAAGGCTGAGTCAGGGCCTGGTCGGACTCGAGCCTGCAGTAATTGCAAGCAGCTATGTTTTAATAACAGGCTATCTTACAGAATAAGCATTTGGCCTTATTTTTGGGGAGGTCTTATTATTTTGAGGCGCGTGGAGCAAGATGGGGCTCCTCTTGCCATCTTATCTGATTTCCAGCTCTGCATTTAAATATTTTCGGGGAGGGCTTATTTTCGGGGGGAGGCTTATTTTAGCGCATGCGCTCAAAACCTGATTGGGCTTATTATCAGGGGATGTCTTATTTCCGGGGAAACAGGGTAGGAATTACTCATGGACAAAAAACTAATCTTGCCTAGATACAATTCTGATAGTAGAGAGAACCCATGACATTTTAATCGTATGAATTATCTAAAGATTATTTTTTTTTGTATTGTGAATCTTAGGCCTTTTTTCTTTGATGTTAATTCGTTATCTAGAGTTCAGTATTTCTTATTGTGGAAACTTTTTATAATTAGTATGCAGTTCTCTATGTTAGAACTTTACCTCAAACACAAGCTTGGATTTTAAAAAGAAATGCAATTTTATTGTCAAGATTACATTCCTTAATTACAACTTGTACATTTTGTGTGTGTGTATCTTTAGGGGAATTTCTTTCTTGCCTTGCAAAGTTTCCAACTCTATCTGAGAATATGGGAAAGCTGCATTATTTCATAACTTAAGATAATGTTAGCTGGTAGGTGTCTGCATCTTTCCGACCTTGTTTGATCTTTGGGGGGAAAAAGGCTTTAAAAAGGGCAGATATAGTTTGTATTCAGGTGAAAGGCCATTTGTCTTCAGGCTAGACTGAGAAGAGTCAAAGTTGATGGAAGCTTTTCAAGAAACAGAAGCTATGGTCCTTTTTGTTGTAGGGTTGAAAAGCCTGTCATAGTTTCTCTCTATCCTATGTTACATCCAAACCCCTGGTGTATGTATGTGTGGGCCTGTCTACCTGTGTCTATGTGTAAATTGGTGTGTGTGTGTATACACCTGTGCACACACAGACATTTATTATCTTGTACTAAGCTGATGTGATTTTTTATAATTTTCTAGTATAATTTATATAGTATAATTTTACTTGTTTTTACTATGTCAGTTTAAAAACTTAAATAATTTTTAAAAAATTGACAGAAAAAACAAATACAAATTAAACTAAAAGATAAAAGAAGAAAAGTTTAAAAGGAGCAATGGAAAGAAAGAAAAAATAACAGAACAAAGAGAGTATAAAAAAGACAAAGAAACAAAAGGAATAATAAAGAAGTAACTCCCAACCTTCATCAGAATAAGCATAAGCTAACATAATAACTCTTCACCCTCTTTTAAAATTGCCAGCAAAAAAAACCTCTTATTCATGTAACATAACTGATTTATCCCTGATCATATAGTCCAACTTTATACTCCTCCTTTTTATAGTTCACACTCTTGGGTTTTAATTCATTCAAAGCGTTTCGCAGGATTTGGTCTTTCATCAGCTTTTGGCATTCCATGAAATTCTTCAGATCTTTTACCAAGCCACTTTGTAAATTCAGTAAAGAGGCATTGTGCAAGAGTTCTTGACGCAACTGCTCCTTTTCCAAGATTTTTTTTCTTGATTTATCTTTTCTATTTCCATTTAAGTAAACATATCAGTTTTGCTGTATTTCATACTATTTCATAGTTCTATTATATTGTGTTGGATAAAAGTTGGTTTTTAAATTCCCCCTTTAATATCTGCTAAAGGTTTAAATATTGGAACCTATAAGATATCTTAGAATCTCAGTTCCCAATATGGATTTAATTACATCTCGGTTGTTTCTTGGGTATATTAGTTAATTATATACTATTTTTCAAATCTTAAAGCAAAAGCACAAATGTTTTAAATTCCTCTGGTCTCTCAGTCCACTTATATCTTTATTAAATGAAAAAAAATACAGATTTAAAATCTCACATGGACAAAATTCAAATCCATTCAGGACCTGCTGTATTTACGACCCACCTTTTGGCTGTCTGCCTACCTACTGCTGCCAACTGTCCTGACTGCCTGGTGCCACTATGCCTGCCATGCCGTGCTCCACTTCTTGGGGCTATTTATGCCTCCTTCTTTCACACCAGTGTAGCCAGGATTTCTCTTGTGCCCCACCCATGAAAGAAGCTCAGCATATGAGAGAACGCCCTGGCTGTACTGGTATGAAAGGATCCTTTTGGCCGTGTCCTCCTTTTGCACTGGTGCAGCAGGAGGCTTTCATGCACTAGGCATCTTTCACAAAAGAAGGTCCGGGGGTGTGTGTGAATAGAGGCTCTGGTTGGTACATGAATAGAGGCTCATATATCCCTAGGTGGGATGCAAGAGAAACTTTGACTACATTGGCAGGAAAGAAGGTCCTGGCCAATAGAGTAGTGGCATGCGGTATGCTGAGCGCAGTGGCAATGGAAAGATGGGAAGCTGGCAGCAGTGGTTAGGATTAGGGTTTGATAATTGAGGTTAGGTTAAATCCTAATCCCAATCATTGTCATTGACTGAGGACTATCTGTGTGTAAAAACTAGACAGAAATGGAGCTTTGGGGGGAATTCCATAGTCACAGGACCTCTAGGAATTCTGAGACCTCTGTCTTAGAAGAGTTGATTAATACTGTTTAGCTGTTCCAATACTGATCCAGGGAAATTATTTTACTTCTAAAGAGGCCTGGTATTGTTTCAGTTTAAAACTTAACTTTTTATGGATTAGTGAATGAGTCAAATATTGGATTTGGTGATTTGCTTGATGTGATAATTTCTCATGGCCGAGTTAATAAATATTCAGATTGAGTATCCTGGAAGAGCAAAGTTCTAATTTCTGTAAGAACCACATCAGCAAAATAAGTTCCCAGTTTTGGTCTATTTGCCCTCCCATTCAAGAAGGATAGTAAGTGAATATAGAAGGTTATGATTTACTATATGGATGGCATGCATATTTAATCTATGACAAAAAAGTGGATAAGGCTTTTAAAAATCACGTGTTAAGAATTGCTCTTTTGCGTATCTGGAAAAAATACTCTTACAAACTAAATTATAAGGTTTTTATGTGGGCAAGTCCCAGACATACAATAGAGAATATAAATATAGAACAGAAACAGGAAATGATTACATATAAAGATCTTTTGTATACTGAAAGAGGTAGTTTGCAATTAAAATCTCTGCACGTATTAAAAGAAGAAGGGAAAAATTATACTTGGTTTCAATATGGGCAATTACGTGCTAGATAGAAGGAAGATCAGAAAATTGGTATGGTGCAGAATGAGGAAAATTTGGTAAAGCAAATTAGAAACCAGTCTCAGGAGCATATAAAGAGATTGTATAATGTGTTACTTGAGATAGATTCTGAAGGGGATTTGGTAAAGGATTGTATGATAAAGTGGGCACAAAATTTTCAGGAGCCAATATTGTTGGAAACTTGGGAAAAAAATTGGGTTAGAAATGTTAAATTTACGCAGGCACAGAATTTAAGGGAAAATTTTTACAAAACGTTTTATAGATGTAATTGTGATGATGCTACATATTTTCATATTTGGTGGACTTGCAAGAACATTAAGGCTTTTTGGATAAGAATTTGGTGGATTATACAAAATGTTTTGAAAAAGAAGATAAAGTTCCTACTGCAATTTTTTCTACTGGGAATTATCAAGGACTGTACAGTAATTGAAACTAAATTGATTTTAAATTTAGTAACAGCGGCAAGACTACTGATAGGACAGTATTGGAAGAAAAAGGAACTATCTACAATAGAAGAATGGATATTGAAAGTTGCTAATTTGGTTGAGATGGCAAAAATCTCAGCCTTTTTGAAAGACAATACACAAGAAAGATACCTAAATGAATGGAAAAAATGGGCTGACTGTATCCAAAATAGATATCAGACTAAGAGATATCAGACTGCCTTTGAATGATTAGGATGTATTATTTCTGATTGCTATGGGGGAGGTTAGGATTTGATGAGAATTGCAGAAGTTAACTGAGTTAGGAGGGAAAATTTTTAGCATATGTTTGTTTTATTTTTAACTATACTTTGTGTTTGTTCCGGGAAATCGGGGGGGGGAGGGGGAGGGTTTTTTTGAGGGGAGCGGGGTAGAGGGGGGTAGAGGGGAAAGGGGGAGAAATTTTTTTTGTAAAAACTTTTTCAATAATAAAAAAAACAGAAGGCTAGTAAGTTTGTTTTTTTTAACTTTCAATATTTTAGAGATGAGATTGTACCAATAGAGCTAATAATATGGAAAAGAGATGTTTGCTATGTACTGTAGATGCTGAACTTATTTAAAGCAAAGCCATTTGATTTTGGCTCTGAAGAAACACAGCTCATGGATGGTGGAATTGATGTAAGGGAAATTAGAAATCTTTTGCAAATTGTCGCATCTGTAACAGGAACTATCTAAATGTAAGTATTTATAGAGAATTATAGCATTGGGAAACTTTTTGCATTTCTCACATAAAGAAAAGCAGGGCAATTTTAGAAATATGAAGAAACTTGTCTGATTATCTTATTCATATCTGAGTTGTTTATTTTTCATTCCTTTAACAAAGCAGATGTTACAGCTGGGATGCTTGTCATTGAAAATTGTTACCACTGCATTTAGATTCAATTTATAGGATGCCGAGTTATATTTTCTTTGAGGGATCCTTGGTGCTCTCTGAGCTCAGTTGTCTTCTTGGAGATGTTTCATTATCCAAACTAGATAACATCATCTGTGCTAATCAGGCTAGCACTGATGATGTTATCTAGTTTGGGTAATGAAAATGTCTACAAGAAAAACAGTCAAGCTCAGGGAGCATCAAAGACTTCTCATTTCAATCCCGAGCTACAAATATTCTCTTTTATTAGCATATTTTCTTTCTCTCAGTGAAATCTCTCATTTTTTAAAAAGCAAAAAACAACAACACACACATTGTAAGAAAGTCATGTTTTGGGTTTGTCAAGCATCTATTCTTCTAAATGTCATTTGGATGGAATTCTTCCCAAATTCCATCACAACCCCTGAGTTTTAAACATAGAATACTTACATAAAAAGGACAACAAAGAATATTCTTTCTCCACCAACTCAGAAAGCTCAAACTGCCCAAGGAGCTGCTGATCCAGTTCTACAGAGGATTTATTGAGTATGTCATCTGCACCTCTATAAATGTCTGGTTTGGTTCTGTAACCCAACAAGACAGACACAGACTTCAAGGGATAATTAGAACAGCAGAAAAAATAATTGCTACCAACCTGCCTTCCATTGAGGACCTGTATACTGCACAAATCAAGAAGAGGGCCATGGAAATATTTACAGATCCCTCACATCCTGGACATAAACTGTTTCAACTCCTACCCTCAAAACGATGCTATAGAGCACTGCACACCAGAACCACTAGACACAAGAACAGTTTTTTCCCGAAGGCCATCACTCTGCTAAACAAATAATTCCCTCAACACTGTCAGACTATTTACTGAATCTGCACTACTATTAATCGTTTCATAGTTCCCATCACCAATCTCTTTCCACTTATGACTGTATGACTATAACTTGTTGCTGGCAATCCTTATGATTTATATTGATATATTGATCATCAATTGTGTTGTAAATGTTGTACCTTGATGAACGTATCTTTTCTTTTATGTACACTGAGAGCATATGCACCAAGACAAATTCCTTGTATGTCCAATCACACTTGGCCAATAAAATTCTATTCTATTCTATTCTATTCTATTCTATTCTATTCTATTCTATTCTATTCTATTCTATTCTATTAAGTGTTAAATTTGTACCCTATGACCATCACTAAGTGTTGTAAGTATAGTACCTTGATGAAGGTATCTTTTCTTTTATGTACACTGAGAGCATATGTACCAAGACAAATTCCTTATGTGTCCAATCAGACTTGGCCAATAAAATATTCTATTCTATTCTATTCTATTCTATTCTATTTTATTTTAATACTTTTGAGCTGGTTAGATCTTAAGAGTTTCTAGCCTTGATATACAACAGCTGAGTCTTGCAAACTAATTTTGGAATCCTTGAAACATTCCACACATTCCGGTTACTAATTTGGATATAAGCTTTGCTGAGATTTCCTCTTGGAGAAGAGAAAGTATTTCAAATCTATCACCTGACCATAATCATATTTGTACTTTGAAGTCTCAGTAGGTCAGCTGGCCTAGAAAATGAAGAAACCTAATTGCTTTAGAAACTGTAGGTCTCTCTTGGGATTTATTTCAAACCTGTTTTCATTGTGTCTGATGAAAACCATGTTAAGCCCAAGAAAGAATTTGTACACATCTCTTTGCAACCTCTTTTTTCATGCTCAAGGACAGTAATGCTATCTTGGTTTCTGCAGAATGGACTGGGTCAAGCAGGCAGTCTTCTGGTGCCCTTTCCCAAAACCATTGCAGCTCACTTGCAGATAGCAGGGAATTACGACTTCCCCTGTTTTTGCTGTTTTGAGCCTGGTGCTTGGGGATCTGGAAGAAAAACCATTTAGTTCCATCACTTAAGTAATTGCATTAGCTTTCCGTTGAAACAGAAATAGCAGAAATAGTCAATTAATTTGTTTCCATAGACCAGATAATAGAAACTGTGATTGCTGCCTCTCAGTAAAGGATAAATTATAGTGATACTGATACTGGAGAATTATTTCTCCTTTCTAGATATTTAGAACCCCAGGAAACGAATAGATCCCATAAATCTTTTATTTTCTCTCATTACATTTCTCTGGATAGTTTCCTTCTGCCTTGGCACTTCTACTTCTGTTCTTCCAAGATGTTCTGTTACATCTGTTCTTCCTTCAAAACAAAAATGAGGTATAAATCAACTGTATGTAAGTGGATTTAGTGTAGTTGCTAGAATCGTCAGCTTCGGTGAACCTGTTGAAGAACCCCAGATACGTTTTTGCTTCTGGTCATAACAATCATAATTCTGGTGTAATATATATATTTAAAAAAATCAAAGTGCAAGCCCATAAGACCTTACTAAAGCCTAGACTTTGAAGAACTGCACTCTGCAGTTGTAGAAAGTCCATCATGACAAAGAAGATGACTGCCTTCATCTTATCTAACATTGTTATGCTAATCACGGAGGAATTCACATAGAAACCTGAAGATCATGTGAATCTTTTCATTCAATTCTAAACTTTTTTTTTACTTATTCAAACTGATCTGCCTTTAATAATCAGAGCTCTGCTTTTCTGAGAAAGCACAAAGTGGATCTGTCAAGCACGGGAAATCCAGGCAGTTCAAAAGAATATAGGTTTATTGTATGTTAATAGCAGATATCAAGTCCCGCTCCGATTCGTACTGCTCTCCAAACTGATCTATATGCCCATTTTTTTCTAACAATTCTAGCAGAAGCTGCAAATCCTCTCTGCTTTGGATGTGGGGCTTGAGATTGGGAGAGTCCCTGCCACCCAGATTACAGAATAAATTGGCCTAGAAATTGGGAAACATCACGAACCTATACGATTCATAGTAATTCCAAGGATGTCGGAATCTATTATACTAGGCCTGGCTTGGCTGGACAAATGGGCCCCCACAATCAAGTGGGAAGATGGATGCCATAAAATCATATTGGATATCGGCCTCTTGCCCCCTGTCCCCCCCTCCCAAGGAACGGCCAACCCATGAAAGCCAGCAGGGGGAACCAGCAGCAACTGGATCAGACTTACCTCCAGGTGAGCCCCGATTCCTAAAGCATATGCAGACTTGGCAGAAGCCCTTAACGAAGAGGAATGTAACATCCTCCTCCCTCTGAACTACTAACGTTCAAAGCAAGCAGGCAGTAGATAGGAAGCAACAGAATTCAAGGTGAGCAAGACTTAAATTTCTTGTGGTCATGAAAGAACTCGAGACTGATTATGCATTTGACTCCTCCCTCAGGCTCAGCGTCATTATCGCCTACATCATCTGTTTGTAAATATAAAGAAAGATGGTTCCAAGATACTCATCCTGGCAGTCTTTTTACAAAATTGTATCTTTTTTGAACAGTTATCTTCAACATGCCCCTTTTAGAAGTGCAGGAATATTCCTTCATCATCTGCCCTACAGATTCATATCTGAGGGGGAGAGGAGTTACAGTTTGTTGCATTCAGACAGCAGTTGCCTATAGAAAGTTTAGAATAATAAGTTTCCCTTTAAACAAAAATGACAGGGAGTAAGTGGCTAAAATAGCTTACCAAGGGCAAAGTTTTTTTTCCCCTTGTAATGCTGAGTGACTTTTTACTATTTTAAGTTGCCATGAATGTGCTAAACATAATCTATAAATGGAAACTTATATAATTAGTGGCATCTCAGAAATGAAGGCATGGTGGAACCAATTATCAAAGAAAGTAATGGACTTCCATTCAGTGGTTCTGTTTAAGGAGTGACAGAAGAAGCATCTGTCTTGGATGCTCTAATTTGGTTTGTTGCATGGAACAGTTGGGGAGAAATACTGTGATAATCCCAGCTTTTTAATTATCATATGAAGTATGAAATGAACATAAATGTAAAATAGCTTACAGATTATTTTTAATTTTTGAGACCTACAAATATATCCTGGTATACCTTCTATCTATTACATTGGTGGTGATTGTGAAGTAGAGACATCAATTTAAATAAAGATTGAATGATCTTTATTTAAACACAATGTGAAGTCAAACTTGATTAGTACTTGGAGGGTAAATCACCAGGAAATGCCAGATAGACTAGGTGATGTAGAGAAAGGAGTGGCAGAACTCCTGGGAAAGGAGTTAAAAGGGGGCTTTACCTAGAATCTCTATATGGCCACAAGTGGACTAAGTCTATGTAGCACTCCTAGGCTGATCTCTCTCTTTTAACATGACCCTCAGGTTCTGATATTCCTTCCCCTACAGATCTAGAAGAAAACAATGCCAAATCACTTCTTATTGCTGCAAAAAAACATGATGATGATGATGTCCATTCAGTTGTGTCCAGCTCTTGGCGATTCTATGGGCCAGGTCTCTTCATGTCTTCTGATCTTGCAATACTTCTTTGACTTTTTCTATGTGTCAGCTTTGATGATGTCCAACCACTGTGTTCTTTGATGGCCTGGTTTCCTTTTCCCGCTAACTCTTCCAAACATAATTGCTTTTTGCAGTGAATTTCCCCACATGGCATGGCCAATATAAGCAAAACACAGTTTCGTGATTTTGCCTTCCAGTGACATGTCTGGTGACATATCTGGTGTTATGTGCTCCAGTACTTGCTTGTTAATCACCTTCGCTGTTCAAGGAATATGCAGGAATCTTCTTGTCACCACAGCTCCCAAGAAAACTACATGAAGCTAACAGGAGTTGATTTAAAATTTGACTTCATGTCTGTCCTTCCAAGTAGACTAGATTAAGAAACTAAAGTCATATAGGCAACAATTACTGTGATTATGGTAACAGAATCTTACAAGTCTTCCCCCTTCTCTCCTTTTATCTTTTGGAAAATATCTTTTCCAAGGGTCTTTTCTGAGATGTTTTCTCAGGTTACAGTTCTGCCCCAGACTCACATTTCTTTTATCTGACTGTTGTCTTGGTAGTGGCTCTTATTTCTGTCCCTCAAGGTCCTTTCTTCTGCCCATTACGTTTCGTTTTATATCATACTTAGTAACATATTTCATGCATTGAAATAATTAGTTCATAATTTACCAGTCATTTTGTATGTTTATGTCACCAAAGAGATATAACAGGTGCATGGAAACAATGAGTATCCTCGAACATGTTGTTCCTTGACATGTTTCTATCCTGCTTTTTATTCAGGAGTTCATATGGGGCACCTTTCTCATGTTTTTCTACAAAACAGCCCTGTGAAGTAGATTGGACTAAAATATAGTGACTGAGCCAAAGTCACCCAGTGAATTTCTACTGATTATTCTTGCTGGATGTTAATCTTTCTTAGGTATTTGAGACAAATATTTCTTGCAGGCTTTCTGTGTTTTAAGCATTAAGTAAGCTATAGTACCAAGGCCTTGTTGGAGTTACAGCAATATAGCATTTTTTAGCTAGCTGTCAAGGTTCCAGAAATACCTCTTCTGCGTAAAAGAAACTCAGAGACATTTCTTTTCCAGAGTTCTTTACTAGCATGAGGAGACTGGCACACGATGAGTGCAATTCCAAAACTGAAGTTCCGGATTCTTTTCCCCAGTTATACAAACCCCAAGAGTCCCACCCCCCTGACCCCTTTGATGGTCACATGGTCCCACGTTCTCCCAGTCCATTCGAATATCTTCTTGCCACTCTTCCTGCAGATGTGAACCCCATCCGACCTTGACCGTCTAAAGAATGTTACCATACCCCTCAGCCCCCCTTCTTCCCCTCAGGGGAAAAAATGTGGCAGCGTCTGGAAACCTAAAGTCTAATATGGTTTCCAGGCCTGACACTAGCTTTGTGGTGAGAATTTAGGCCAAGATGATGGTGGAGCTATGAGGGGCATTTATGATATATGACAGTGAATATTTTTACTTTGCCAGAAACAGTGATTATACCAGGCAGTGAAATCAGTACTATTTCTTGGTCTCCATGAGGCATGATACAGTATGTAAATCTTTTTCAATCAGTAAAGTCGGTAAAAAAAATTCCTGCATGTATATTGATGTATAGACCTTACAAGCTTTCTCAGGAAAATTTAGTTACCAGCCAATGCAGTTCAATATTGAGTTTTTCTAATGAAAGCGTAAGCCATTACATTATAGTTTGAGAATTCATAGTAACATAGAGAGTCTAACTAGTAAATTGTCCTGCTTTTTGTAGATTCTGGACCAGTCAGGCATACTCTAGGTTTCATTTATATTTATATATATATATATACACCTGTGACTTTCTTCAAAGCTTACTACCAAGATGAATTCACTTAACAAGTATGGCAAGAAAGGTTATAAAACGAGGCAAAACTCACTTAACAAATATTTCACGTAGAAATTTTGGGCTCAGTTGTGATCATAAGTCAAGGACTATATGTATTTGTGATGAGTAAAACAACTTTTCTTCCAATAGCTGTTGGCTTACCTTATCACAATATGTCAGTTTAACTCATTCTTGCACAATGATCTCTGCATTACACTCTTTCTAGTTTAACACATTATACATATAGCATGGTTTCCCCTTTCCTCCCCCTTTGATCTTCACCCCAGTCCCAACCCCAACCCATTATCCGGTGCATAGTGGATTTGCCTTTCTGTATTTGAGAGACCAGACCAGAATTATTTAAGGTTTCCCATAGCAATAAAGACACTTTCTGCAGTATATTAAGCAAGAATATGTTCTGACATTTGACCTGCGCTGTTATAAAAGGTTTCTAAAATATTTATAGCAGAACCTTTAATGGAAACCTTAGTCTCCTCTGCACTGCAATGTATAATTTTACTTTAACTAAAAATTTCACTGGCATTTTCAGCTTTTTTTTCTTTCTAAATTGCATTTTTTTCTCTTCAAGGTGACCCAGCTATAGGATTAATCACTATTGCCTTTAAGGTTTTTGTTGCTCCTGCACTTTCCTGATTAAAAGCATCCATAGCAGAATCTGTATGCTTTGTTACATTCCTAACCCCCTAACCCTTTTCCTAACCTATAGATTAGCCAAGAAAGTTTTAGGAGACAAGTTTGCTTCTGGAATTCTGAAAGGATTTCAATTTTGGCTTAAAAATAGGCAATATTACTTATTAGAACCATAGAGTCAATTAACTATCTAATTGAAGCAATCTCTCATTGCATAATTGAATTCTTCTACACTGTAAGCGTGTGGCAGAAATTAGAACAGTTTTGAACTCCTTGCTCTGGCAGACAATGGGAAACCCCCATAATGCTGAATTAGATTGTTTCAAAGCCCATCATACATTCATTTAAGTGTTAGTGGTTAGAGCATTATATCTTTATTTATTTTAAACATTTATATCTTGCTGCAATCAAAAGACCTGTGGCAGAATATATGCAGAATATAAAAAACAATAAAATGGCATCAATCAAACATCGTGCAAAGATAAAAATAGAATTTCAAGATGACATGATAAAATTGGGGAAAGACTTTCTGAAATCTTTCATAAGTTCCAGAACATCAACCAGGAATGAACTAGCTTGATCTCTACCAGGAGGTTCTTTATGTCAACCCTGCCTTGAAACATAATGCTTTCTCACATTAATATCTTAATCTCAAAAATATGGTATCAATTTCTTTTTCTTTGATGTAATTGGGAAGAATGATACTGCTTGGAGTAGGTGGCCCTGCAGATAGCTGGGCGCCAATCAGCACGCTCAAGTTTGAAAACCTGTGCTACACGTATTTGAGAAAGGATGAGGTTCAGCATTTTGAACCAATTTTTAATTTCCAAATAGTTTTCAGGGCAGCCCCAGCTAGATAGCATTATAGCAGTCCAACCAATTGGTGATAAGGGGACAAATCACTGTAATTAGTTCTTCAGTTTCCAACAACTAGGAAAGATAGCATTCCTCCCTGGAGCTGGATCGAGAGAATCCAGGATGGGTGTTGCTCTGTTCTTCTTCTGCCTGGAGACTGAGCACGTGATCATAATTTGCATCTGTAGTCCTCCCTTTCTTTCCTGGTGCTTCCCAGTTCGGCTCAGTCTTCAGCACAGAAGAGACGTGTTTGAACGAATGGCTTCACCTTAGATTCCCTGATCAGCAAACCGTGAGCTTATTGGAAGTGATTTAAGAATTTATTGACAGAATCGCCTCTGCAATCAGGCCAGCTAACCAGTCTGCTGATTTGGGGCCTTGTGCTGACTTTCAGCAGCCGAGGTCGCCACCAGCTGCATTTAGTGGCAAGGCCTTAGTAGGCCAGCTACCATTTGAGCCAGGGCCCGGACATCCCGCCAGAGGGTGGAGGGGGAATCAGTCCCTGCCCAGTTCATCTGGGCACACTGTAAAGTGGCAGAAATGCACAGGAGCGCAAATTACAGCCATGGCAGTTTCAGCCTTTCCCGGTCCAGCCTGCCTTCATCATGGTGGAAAATGGCGTTGCGTGCACCTTTCACCAGCCAGCAGGTCCAGAAAGGGGACAACAGGGCTTGCCCTACAACCTCCCAGGCCAGAGGACTGCAGCAAAGGGGGCAATGACTAGGAGCCAGGCAGCCACTTTGAGTGGCAAGAGGGGCTCCAAATTGGCCAAAAAAGACGCAGAGCAGCGTCAAAAGGCCTTGGAAAAAGAGCTGGCCAAAGCTCCAGAAGGCTAAACAGAGCCAGGAGTGGAACTTCCCACCTTCGAGGAGTGGAGTTATTGGATCCCAGTATTCATCCGGATACTTTGCAGTCAGCCTCTTACAGTGCCTGCTCACCAGATGGAGCCAGGGTGTCATCCTCTCCAACCTTGGGAGTGGTATTGGATAGAGCTGAAGCCTTTACATTTGCAATCCCCAGTTTGCCTGGAGCAAGCTTTGAAGAACCATGCCTTCATACCACTTCAGGGCCTGCATCTTCATTTACTTCTACTGTAGCGGGGATCCGCCCACAGGAGGAAACTGGGTCAGCAGTGCCTGATCATTTGCAGCAACTGATTTCTCAGGCTAATACCCAAGGTATAGCTATAGGCTTACAGCAAAGGAACTAACCTTCTCAAGGAGTTCCACCCCATCAGCCTCCATTATTGCAGCCTGTACAACAGGAGACTTGGATGGGTATTCAGAGTCTTCCATCTGCAGCCCATTCTATCAGAAGTGGTGACTCCTCGGCTGAGGAGGAGGAATTTATGGCCTTTACTGAGGATGAGGGGATGGATACAGAACCCTCCTATTTTACAGGCATTTTCAAACTGGACTTGTTTAAACCATTGCTTCATAAGGCCAAATCATTACGAATTTGGAATCTGAAGCTATTCCAGACCCTGCTCCCAGTCCAGGGGTATGTGTGTTTCTGGTCATGTGGTCTTTACAGAGCCAGCATTTGAAGCTTAGGTAGTACCATCATCTAAATTATTTTTGGACATTGTCCAATGTCAATGGAACAATCTTGGTGCAGGGCTTCCCCCGTCCAGAGCAGAAAAGAAGCTCTATAACATGGCTGAAATTTTGCAGGTACCCACAGTGGATAAGCCGGTGGCAGCGTTGGCATTGGTTGTTCTTCTTCCAACTGATGCTATGGATTGCTTGAGACCTGATGACAAGAAAGGTGAATTGTTGTTACGTAAGGCCCATCAGGCAGTTGCCTGGGCAGTAAAGGCTGCCACTTCAGCTTCATTCTTCAATCGAACTTCACTGCTCTGGCTTCATCAGATGCAGAAATGCATTCCATTGGAAGATGTAAGGGTACACCAGGATATTAATAATTGCTGCTGCGGAGTTTTCTGCAGATGCGACATTGGACGCAGCTAAGTTCACTTCAAGGTCCATAGCGTCTTCAGTTAGTATCCATTGCCTGTTTTAGACAGACATTTTGGCAACTGTTAATTTTTATTGGTATTTTCATTCTGTACCTCATAAGGTTGGTTTGGTTATGTATGGAATCTTGAACATTCTTGGACAACATGTATGTGCAGTTGCCATATCCTTACTAAAGTGTGGGTCATTAGTAGCTCACACTTAGCTCCTTTCCCAAACAGGCATCAATTGAACACTTAATTGAAATTAATTGCTGTGTGAGTGTGTTTTCATTGGGTCAGGAATTCTCAAACTCTTGAGACACCATAATTCTCTAAAATGATAAATGAATTTCTGAAATCTGCCACTCCCCTCCCCGCTTCAAAATTCTCTTGGGGTTCCAGTTTCATCTTTGCCAAGGCAATCCTGATATGGATTTGTTCAGGCAAAGCATCAATGAATATTGAGATCTACTGAACTTTCTCTGCTGATACTTGGCTGATTCAGCAGAACACGAAAAGAATGTTGTAGGATATGAAGAGTTAGATAAAGAGATTTGTTGTGACAAAATCATGAAGCCGTTATGAAGTAATTCAAATATGACTTCTTTGTATACATACATACATACATACATACATACATACATACATACATCTTATATGTGTTGTGACCTAGGCCCAAATAGTAGTAGCAAACACAGTTCAAAAACAAACAGGCTTTACTAGAACAGCTGAGAATGAGTTAATTTAGTCGTCCAAACTAAATCAAAGCAAATTCTTCATAACACAACTCTTCAGTCTTATTACCAACTGTGGTCTAATTAGGCAAACTGCCAAAGGCTTTTCTTGGCAAAAGTTCAAAAGCAGAAGACACCGACAAGAAATAAATGCAGCAAGACAAAGAGCTAGTCTGTCAACATTGTTTTCCGACAAACAGCCCAAATGCCATTGCTGGTCTTTTAAGACTTATGGGAGGGGCCAATCATCTCTTGGCCCTACTCCTGAGTCATCCTCTTTGCTTTAGCTGCTTTTGTCTTCTAGCAGCACTTCTCATGCGTGCATTAGGAACAGGCTCCTCCTGTTCCTCTGCCTCACTACTGTCAGCCTCTGGAGGCTCCGGAGTCCGCACCTCACTCCCCAATGGCCCTGGCCCCATCTTTGCCTCCAATGCAGAGCCCTCATCCGGGCCTTCCCCAGCCTCCAGGACTGGCCCATGTTCTTCCTCAGCCTCATCGCTGTCTGACTCCCTTGCCAGCTTCGCAGGCTGCTGGCAGACCACAACAATTGCACAAAACCTAAATTATTTTCCATTCCTTCCTAGTTTTAGTAATGGTCATACCCAAAGGTGGGCTTCACATAATTTAACAACTGGTTCGCCTAGTACAGAACCAAAAATGTGAGCGCACATACACTTCTCTCATGTACCTTCCGCGCTTGCGCAAGGTTTTAAACACAGGGTAATTTCATGCGCGCAGCTTCCAGTCACCTCCTTGGGCAGCCATGGTGAGTAGAGCAGGCAAGGTGCGGAAATCAGTTGTGCTGTGTGGGTAGGGCGAGCGAGCCAGAAAGTGAGATATATAGGACGGGGTAGCACCGGGGCAGGTGGTTGGAACTACCGGTTCGCCCGAACTGGTCTGAACTGGCAGCAGCCTACCTCTGGTCTTGTCTACTATTTTTTATTTAAATAAGAGACTCTGATGTATAGAGACACACAAAGCTAAACAGAGAAGAAAAACAAAAGGATTTCCAAATTAGGAACTTCAGCTTAGAGTTCTCCCTGCTTTGTGGGATTTGCTTTGATTAAAAAAAAAAGACTTCTGCAACTCAGCAAAGAAATTGTTTTCCTAGTGAACAAAAGACTTATATGTAATACTTCAAATGTCTTAACTAAGGAGCCCTAAATATTTTTCAAAGAACTATTGCACTTGATTCATTTGAAAACAAGTATGGCCATACCTTTTGCAAAATATATTTAGTGGAAATAGGACTGCCAACCTATACCTAAATTTCTTATTATTTTTCATATTCGGTATAGTGAACATATTTATCCACATGGTTAAAAAGGGTATGATCAAGTAATGGGAGAAAAGGAAAAAGATCAGAAACCAAACATGGATTGCAGTTTTAAAATACTGTTTTGAAACAGTAGATATTGATTTCTCATTGTCGAGAAGCAAGGAGCAAATGTTGTTTTGTCCAGTGAAAATTGTTATTCACAATGTCAGGTGAATCTTAGTGCTAATGTAGTTTTAAAGAATCCATTATTCATAATGAAGATAATACTTTAGAAGAATGATAGTTATGGAGTAATTTATGGAGTGAACTTACTATGCATAGCAATGACTATTGTAGTCAGAGTTTTCAGCAGAGATGACTATTACCCTGTTTCCCCCAAATAAGACATCCCCTGATAATAAGCCCAGTCGGGCTTTTGAGAGCATGGCAATAAGGGCAAGCGCTTATTTCAGGGTTCAAAAAAATATAAGACAGGGTCTTATTTTGGGGAAAACACAGTAGATTTGAATTAATTGAAGAGAACCTTCTGTTTTTTGTGGGAATAGTTCTCAATAATTTGGATGTAACAGCACACATGTAGAAGGCATCTGAGACTTCTCCCCTAGGTCTTATCCCAGTTTTGAGCAACGCAGATCAGTTCAGTAATTCCTTTTAGTTTCTTCACGTTTGATATATTTAACTATAAAGCATAGTACATGATTTGAACTTGTAATATAGATCAAGATTGTTTTGTGGTGATGAATCTGGAGTGAGATCTGGCCTAGAACAAAAATTGCAGCATTAACGCATGAAGTCTAGTAGACTGTTTCTGCTGACAAAGCTATTTTTATCATTGAAATGCACCCTCATTCTGCCCTAGCCATTCAAAACATATTTTGAAAGTATGAATAGTATAGTGAATAGGAAAGAGTAAAAAAAGAGAAAACAAATTTATTTTGGAATAGTCAAGGCTTTTACCAACACTCAGTGAGTGTTTGAATACAGAAGCAGAAACAAAAACAATAATAATTAGTGTTATTGAAGTGGGATAACAGTCCATAAAGAGAAAGATTTGAAGTCCAGATCTTTTCTCTCAGAATCCCTCAGGTCTTCATACCCTTGCTCCGTCTCCTTGCTTTGGGTAGTGACTTGGTATTTCTAATGCATCTGTTTTCCAGGGTGTTAACCACCCTGGCATTCTCCCTCTAGCCCAAGATATATGAGACAGATAGAGTTCTCACTGCCTGTGTTGCCTTACTGGTTATAAAAAGAGAAAAGTCCGGTGAAAATAATTATTATAATGTAATCTTCTTGTTTTCTAGTATAAAGGCATATAACTAGGAATTTCAGTTCTTCCTCTTTCCTCCTCCATTTTTGGAATTAGACCGATCTCATAAGAGAAAACCAAAATCAAAATTTTATTGTTTTTTAAACTTTAAATACTGCAAATGCAAACTTTCATGTTAAAAGAAGTAAACATAGCTTAAAAAGAATGAGAAAAAAATAGAAATTTCAATGAATAATAATAATAATACTGTGAGTAGATCACAAGATAGCGTTGATCTATTTGCAAATAGAATTTTGCCATCCCAATTCAAGATTTTCTGGAATAGAGGAGGAATTTTACCTGCTTCTTTCTCAAGCCTCTCTTGAGGCATGCAAATTCCGGAAACGATTCCTGGATTTCTGAAAAGACTTTTGTGGCTATTGGGATAACAGAATCTTGAAACACTGCCAAAGTAATTTTCCAGTTCAAATTATACCTTCTATAATTAAGGCAGAATTACTCTTAATTTCTCTCATGTATCCTCTCTATCCAGCATTCAAGAATCTGTTGTGTAATGTCCCTGCTTCCCTACGTAATAGTCATGCTCCCATCTCTGTTTTCCCTGAGCATGTAAGAGATACCATGAAACAAAGTCCCCTGCTTTTTACCCCCCTGGACCCCACTTGGAATAATTCACCCTTTTATTATAGATATTGGGGAAATATTACATCTCATTTCCCGTCCTCCCTCAGGTCAGACACCCTTACTCCATTTCACTGAGCTTTGTCTCTCGTTTTAAAAGAACAATATTTTCCCGGCCAGAAGGAGGAGCTGGGTTTATCGCCTCCATATATCTGCCAAAGCCCATACATGATATTCACACTTAGATGTTGTCTACCATTTAGACTGGCAGGGAGGCTGCGGTATTGTACGTGCAGGCTTGCTATTCATAACATATCAAATCATATTTTTATTACGGTCATAAACCAGCATAAGGAAGGTGGGGTACAGTCAATTAAAAAGCATCAGAGTCTAAAAAAATATTATGCAAAGCCAGCGGATATATTAAAACAAAGTACATATAAAAAACAAGAGCTTAAAAGAATCTAAAAGGATGTGTTAGGAGCGTTAGATGGGTGTAGAGAAGCATAAAGGTTAGTATGAGGAAGTCTGTATCAAATTAAAGAGCACTCTGGTACGGCTATTCTGAACAATTAGCTGCTCTTTTTCAAAGACCTATTAGAGTAAGTTAATCATTTCATAATCTGAGCGCTCAGAAGATTAACAATAAGCACAAAATTAAATGTTACATTAATTGAATGAAAATGGGAACATTCTTCTTAGGCTTTGTTTTATTTGTGAAGCAAATTGGTGCAAAATGGGAAATGAGGAAAGAAATGAGATAAAAGAATGGGCTCTGTTACAGACTAGAAGTATTGTTATGTATGCTATACGATTATCTCAAAAGACACATTCCCCTAGATAAAAGTTGTTAGCCTAAATTACTTCTACTTTATTGTTTCAAGACTAGTATAAGGATGTTTTCAAAAACTCATCTCATATATAGGTATTAATATCTACACAATGTACATTAGCAGCTCAATCCTAATTTGTAAGTGCTCGCTTTACAAACATTCGTTCAGCAACCATTTGAAATTACGGCAATGCTGATGGAAGGGCCTCATGACCCCTCCCTGCATTCTGTCTGTTGCAGCGCCGCTGTGGTTACATGATCCAAATTTGGGTGCTTGGATGTGCCCTTACCATTCCATTCTCCTGATAGGTTCATTTAAATATAACAAATAATGTAAATATAAGAGTGGCACTTAGACTTATATACCGCTTTACAGAGCTTTACAGCCCTCTCTAGCAGTTTACAGAGTCATATTGCCCCCAACAATCTGGGTCCTCATTTTACTCACCTCGGAAGGAAGGCTGAGTCAACCTTGAGCTGGTGAGACTCAAACTTTGGCGGTCAGCAGAATTATCCTGAAATCCTGCATTCTAACCACTGCACCACCAATTGTATAAATACAATTAAAAATTATCTCTTACTCTATGATTATTGAAATAACAATTTTTTTTCTTGTCCTTTTTTCCCTAATCATCAAAGCCACAAATCATAAATGCATTGTTTCCTTTTCTTGTAAAAGGTCTATAAGGGATTTCCTGTCAGCCATAAATGTAGATATTGCTTTTCTCTGATCCAACAAGTTAATTTAGACATCTCCCGCATGTTCTATCATCCTCACTAACCACTCCTACATTGTAAACAGTGTCATAGCTTTCCATTTTTGAGCATATAATAGTCTCGTTGCAGCTATCATATATAAAAATGAAAGTCCATGACTTCTTTCTAGTTGCCTGTTTGTTGGTCCCAAAAGAAAAGTCTCTGGTTTCAGTTGTACTTTTAATTTTCTGAATTCATGTACAGGTAGTCTTTGAGGTATGACCTTAATGCAGTTTGCCCATTAGAATTGTAAGTCAAAACTGTTGTGAAATGAATCGGATTCATTTTTACAACACCTTTTTACCATGCTTGTTAAGTGAATCAACCAGGTCATTAAGTGAATGATGGGCTTGCTGTTTGCTTTGGTTTGTTAACTGACCTTCACAATCATTAAGTGAACCAAGAGTTTGACAATTTACAGGGCTCTCCAGCATGGAGTCTCAGAATGGAACCACTGCTATTTTCCATCAACTGTTCAATTAGCAATCTATAATAGTACAATCCTCAATGGAAAAGCAAGCAAACACAGTACTGTAGAAGGTAAAGAACTTTATCTTTGTTCTCTATAGATCAGGGTTTTCAAACTCAAGGCCCAGGGGCCAGATTTGACCCACGAGATGTTTAGATGTGGCCCATGGGACCGCCCTCGAAACAGCAAAGGACCGGCCTGCTGTGCCTCTGCCAGCGAAAACGGAGCTTGTGAGGGCTGTGTCCCAAGCTCTGTTTTCACTGGCAGAGGGTTGCAGGAGGCTTGCAACCGAAAATGGAGCTTGCAAGGGCCACGGGCAGCACTGCCAATTCTTTTCACTGGCAGAGGGTTGCAGGAGGCCATCACAGCCGAAAACAGGCACCCTCGAACACAAGTGACGTTGAGCTGGCCATGTCCATTCTGGTCAGGCCCCCCCTAGCCCCCCCATGGTCAAACATAACCCTGATGCGGCCCTCAATGAAATTGAGATTGACAGTCCTGCTACAGATGCTGGTTAGTTATTGGCTAGTATTTCAGCAGCAATCTCAAAGCACGTACAAACATACATGGTTCAGTAAAATGGAAAGAAGCAGACTGAAAACCATCTAAAACACATGTAAACGAACGGTACAATAGAATGCAAAGGAACTTTACAGTATCAAACCTGCTTTCTGTAGATTCAGAAATTTCCAGGTATTATTTCTGCAAGCACAAGCACAGTAATAAAAAAAATTACCTTTGTAAATATTTACAAACAAGCACAGCAGTTTGTGAAGTACTTGCAAGGAAGCACAGTACTATAATGAAAAAGAAGATTTTAAACTACTTAACAAAAGCAACAACAGTTCTCCAGTCCTCAAGATAACAGCAACGAAAGAAGCAACAAGGGCAGCAACAAGAGATTCTCACCTCTGCTTCTTCACTCAGCAGCAATGAAGAGGGGCGAAAAAACATGCACTGGTGCAAAGCTGTCGGATTTCAGTTGGTCATGTGACCAGGAGGGAAAAACACACAACGTTCATAAATTATCTTCATAACCACGGGTGATTTCTAGGTCACAAAGGGACACCACAAGACTAAAAATTGACTACTGCTTCAGGAGTGACTAAATCAAGTCACGTGACTACAGAGGCTTCTTGTTGGTTGGACTTTTGAAACCCCTGTTGTAAATACACTTCTTTTGGTGCCTGTGTAACTTTGAACAGCCAATTAAACAGCTGTTTGTATCTCGAGGATTACCTGTAAGTATTTGTATCCAATATTACTGGATTTTTTAATATCTCCACCAAATGTGATAAAATGTACCATCCTGCCTTTTACATTTCCAGCAAAGATTTGAAGTACCTTTATATATTTTAGCTAACGCTGTGGGGACCAGATTGCACAAACTAATGCCAACTTTTGGGTGTAGCCTGAGAAGAAGAATTCTACTTGATCAGAGCAGTGTTTAAGCTGGTCAGAATCCTGTTTCTTACATTAGTCAAACAAGTATCTCTGAAAGCTCATGAGCATTACTCAAAGTTTCTTATTTCCCCCAAAATGTTCATATATACAAGATACTAGATATATCAAACAACATTATTCTAGAGCATATTATTTCCATGTTCTGAGATTGCTAGTATAAATATGGTGTCTGCAGTTTCTGGGAAGCAAAACAAAAGACCTACTGACTTATCCACCTTGTACATAAGGTGAGACTAACTATTGTGACTATTTCAATGGTAAATAAGTGTTCTCACCTGATAACCAAAACTCTTCAGAATTTTGAATATAATGTTTGAATCTTTCCTATTCCAGACAGGTGTTGTCTTTGTGCATACTCCCAAACATTTCTTCTGAAATGAATCTGAATCATTGCATAGCTCTAATGCTAACTATTTAAATAAAGGAGTGAAAGTGTGGAACAATGGGCTCATCAACATCTTTTGGTTACATTTTGAGAGACAAGCACTTGAAGGCCTGGAGGATTCCTAATGCAGACTCTTTAATTAAAAATCAGACCAGGGATTATACTGCATCATTTCCTGAAGGCGTCTGAATGACATGGATTAGAGAGAAGTATAAAAGTGGTTGATTGTAATGAATTTCAATATCTGGTACAATATGACCAGCTACGTTTTGTCAGGGTACAGAAAATTCCAGTCTTCATCTGAGTCACTGTACTTGAAACATTGGGTTGACATAGTTTTCTCCTTATCACATTTCAAGGAAGAGGCAAATCTAGTGAAAATTGCAAACAAGAAGACATACTATTGTATGTCTACTATTGTATTGTATTGTATTGTATTGTAGAAATACAATAAACAATACAATACAATAAACATGGATCAGGGTGCTTCATAATTGGCTGAAATATGGTTTTAGGAATTTAGTTGATGTAGAAATTTTAAAACAGGCTGGCCTGTTTTTAGGAGGTTCTCACATACTTTGAGTCTTTTATAAACTTAATGGTGGATCCAGTTCAAATTCTTTGAATTCACTGATTTTTTAAGTTTATGTTCTAGTTATTTAGATTACGAATTCTGGTAGAATGCCAGTAGTTTGATGAACCATTATGCCTTAGTGTAATTTTTAATTAAAAATATTAATAAAACCATCCCAAAGGTGTAAAGTTACAAAACGTCATTGAAATATAATATATTAAACTGCAAAGTAGGTAAGGAAAAGATTTCACAATCTTGAAGTTAATACGGAAGATTATAATTTATACATAAAGCAATATATTCTAGGAATTCATTATTGAAATAAGTATAAACATATAGTTAACAAAAATGTGTAGATTTCAGCAATAAATGTTTTATTAAGTTTGAAATTTTGCTAAAATGTTAAGCGTGATTTGTTCTGAATTCTGAAAAAAAGAAAAGCTTCATTGGCGCATTCTCTGGATAATCTATTATATTCTGGAGCAAAACCATTAATTCCAAAATGTATTGGAATTTTTTACAAAAAAATTGCATATGCAGAATGACCACCACTTGTCACCCCCATTTGCTGCCTTGCTTCCTGAAAATGTCACATATACATTGACTTGTAGCATACTCTCTAACCTGATATCCTGAAGACGTGTGAACTTCAGACTGCAATGATTTCATGTGGTCAAGATATAATAACTTATTTAAAACTGGTCTATTCTTAACACTTTTGGAACACATTTGGTCAGATGTGTGCATGTTGAGATTGTGATGTAGAAGAAGTGAACAGCATAGCTAACATGGACATCTGTCTCAGTGAGATGGGAGCAGGAAATGTACCATATCCTAGCCCCATGATGGCGAGGTGGTACGCAGAGCCCTTTCTGCTGGCAAGCGTACTGTCGCCCCAGATCAAACGACGAAACAGAAGCTCACAGAAGAAAAAGATCTTGCTGCATTGCCGGTATTGGGATGCCCCGTCTCCTGCTGGCTAGCTGGTCTTTGGGTCTCTGCTGTGCATGCACGCATGTCTGTGCATGCGCCCATTTGTGCATGTCTGCGCCTATGCAACTTTTAGTTTGGACATGCGCATGCGCAGTTTGGGCACTCAGTATCTAAAAGGTTCGCCATCGCTGTCCTAGCCTGTTGAAAATATGTAACATTTCAGCAGCAAATATTAGTACACATTTTGAACAATATAGACATAATAATAATCAAAGTTATATTCAGTTAGTAAGAGATGCAGTTAGAAGCTGGTATCTTTAACTCATTCAACATAATTTGTTCTTAAGACTTATGAACTTTCCTAAAAATTATTTTGCAATATGTACCTAAGTAACTTTTTAGAAAGTCTAGCAGCACTTCCTTTTTGCAGTTTGAATGAGCAATATACCAGTGTACTTCCCTTTTTTCCCTTTAAGCCAGCTTTAAGTTTTGTTTCTTTTCTATTTCTTGCTTTCATCTTGGATGAGTTCATCAATATTTTTGAGATTGTGAGATGGCTCACAAGTTGATTTGCCCATTCCTAAGCTTCATTGCAGGTGTCAGCAACTGCATTTGCATAAATGGAATGGAACAGATAAATGATTGCCCCGTATCAAGATAAGCTGAAAGGCAGCAATTGAAGTGTTGATCAGCTTGGTAAATAATAAGCCTCTTTGCAGTTCCTAATAGCTTTTTTTTTTTAGATGATCAGTCATAAAGATAAAAAGCGGATTAATGCTAGTTTTATTTGATATTATTGGGCATGCAAGTTCAAGCAGAAAATCGAGTTTGGTTATTACTAAGAATGATTATGTCACAAGAAATGGAATTGATTTGCATGCATTAGGACAGCGGAGAACCACAGAAGGGAAAACTGATAGGGAATAGAAATGGATAGACTTAAAGCTTTATGCTAAACTTTTTTAGTTAAATTGTGGAAATTCTTCAATACTAGAATCGCAGTAAAGAGGTACTTCCGCCCACTGAAAATGGGCTGCTTATGGTGTTCTTGTAGACAGTTGTTGTTGATCACTCGCATGCCTTTTTTAAGCCAAATCTTTTTCTATGGGTCTATTCTCCTTTATAGGTTTAAAGTACTCTCTCTATCTGTCCTTGAATCAGCATGAAACAAAGCGATTTGCTGGCCTCATTAAAACCCTGTCCTGCCTCTCTTGAGTCTGTTCCGAGTCACAGATGGTACCCTGATTGGCTCACGATGGGCAAAATGACAGTGTTTCCTCCCCTTTCAGCATTTCACCAGCCAGTGTGGGAATATATCCACCAGTCATGGCACAATTGCAAGAATGGGGCAGATCCGAGTTCAGGATTTAACCTGAACTTTTCTATTTTCTATGCCAGCTCAGCTGGTTGCCAGAAAGCAATTAGAAGGTTATAAATCTGCCATGGGCCAAAGATAAGCAAACTGGGTCTCCATTTCAGCTAGCCGAAATAAAGCAACCTTGGAAAAAGCTCTTTTTCAAACTTTTGTGGGCGTTCTCTTATTTGCGAGGCCAATAGGGAAGCAGGAATTGAGACCAATAAGCTGTCAATCAGGTGACAAACCCACTAGAGAAAAGGAGACGGGGTTAGAAGAAATCAAGGTCAAAAATGCAACCAGACAGATTATTCACAGGTTTTTCATAAGTTGTTCTTAGCACAGATCAAAGGGAATGAACATAATAAATAAGCCAGGTTGAGCTTCTATTCAGTGCCCAGCTGACAATCAAAACAATGGCTGTAGAATCTGCTCCATTTGTTAGCTTCACTTGTTTTTTGGCTGGCCTCGAACATCCTTGAAGTTCAGGTCTCTAATCCTCAATCTTCATGAAATGCCTCTGCCTAAGGTAATCCTTGATTTATGACTACAAGAGAGTCCAAAATTTCTTTTGCTAAGCTAAGTGATACAGTTTTTAAGAGAGTTTGCTCCCTTTTACAGCCTCTCTTGCCATAGTTGTTAAAGTGAATCACTGTGCAGCACAGTTTATTTATAATTATTTATTAATTTTATTTATAATTTAACAACTTATTTTATTTATAATTTAACAACTAATTTAACAGTTGTTCAGTTAGTAACATGATTGTTGTGTGAATCTGTATTCCCCATTGACTTTGCTCGTCAGAAAGTTGCAAAAAGTAATCACGTGAGCTCAGGATCTGCAGCCATCATAAATATGAACCAGTTGCCAAGTACCAATAAAGAAGAATTTTCCAAGTGTTTGAATTTTGATCAGCTAGCCATGGAGATGCTTCAGTGGTAGTAAGTATGAAAAACAATCAATAGTCATTTTTTTCAGTGCCATTGTAAGTTTGAACAGTCACTAAACGAACTGTTATAAATTGAAAATTACCCATACTCGTAGTCCTTGGCTGAACCACCAGCCATTTAACAACCATTCAAAGTTACAATGCACATAATGAATAGGTGAAAGTGTGTAGTCCTGTAAACTTGTAAGGTCTGTCAGAGTGAGGTCATTGGCTCTAGTACCGCTGGCAGTTCCAGTGACTGGGCTGTTGCCTTTTGAGAATTTGAGCTTCAATTCTGTCAATCTCCTCATCTGAAAACATGTTTTCTAGCAGGGCTGTAGTATCCAGGCTGATTTGTTTCTTTTCCCATATTTCCATCTGGGTATCTCAAGTTAAAATAATATGAAATAAACAGATAAGGAAACAGACGCCTACTATTTCTCAGTAGAACTGAGAAACTGAAAGTAATGTCTTACTTCAGCTAAGGAAGGGGGAAACTGACCACCTGGCAAAAATGCCAAAAAAACAACAACCCCAGAACAAAAAAAATTTCGACATTCCTCATTTCTTCTGGGCACTTATATGAAGAAAAACAGGGCTACTGAACCATAAGATGGATGGATGGATGGATGGATGGATGGATAGATAGATAGATAGATTGTTTTCCTGAAAATAAGACATGTCCGGATAATAAGTCCAATTGGGCTTTTCAGCGCATGCAATAATATAAGCCACCCCTGCAAAATAAGCCACCACTACCAACTATTTACACACCTGGGCAGCTGGTCCTGCCATTTCTCTGGTAGCTTACCGCACAACCAAAATGAGTTGAGGTGAGGCTGGAGGGGGGGAAAGGTGGGACATGCCCTCCTCTTCCTGTTCTTTGCGCTGGCTGAGCGGCCCAACATGTCCCACCGCACCTCAATGGCAACAGCAGCCTGGCTTCTTCCCTTTCCCATCGTCTCATTATCAAGAGGGGTGGCAGGTGGGGCGGGGGAGAAGCAAGACGCATGGAGTGAGACCTGGCTTCCTTTGCTGGCTCTTCTTCCCCCCTCACAGGGCATGACAGCACTCCTGCCCCCTTTAGGGATGCAATCTGGGGGTGGCAGGTGGGATGGATGAGAAGCGGGACACACGTCTTACCTTTCAAGCTGCGTCTCTTTCCTCACTGTTGTGACCAGGGAAATATGTTGTAAATGAAAGCCTTCTCATGAGTTCAATCAAACGTCTCGAACTCGTAGATAGATAGATAGATAGATAGATAGATAGATAGATAGATAGATAGATAGATAGATAGATAGATAGATAGATAGATAGATAGATAGACAGACAGATAGACAAATAGAGCAATGGCACTTAACTTATATACCGCTTTACAGCCCTCTCTAAGCGGTTTAAGTCAGCCTGTTGTCCCCAACAATTTGGGTCCTCATTTTACCCACTTCAAAAGAATGCAAGGCTGAGTCAATCTTGAGCCTGGTGAGATTTAGATAGATTTCAAATGGTATGTTAAAATGGATTAGCAAAATATGCCTTCTTTTTTTTCTCAGTGAAAAAATGTTGTCTCCTTTAAAAATGTAGAAAAAAGTCTTTAGCAAGAATGAAGGAAGAGAGGGAGGGAAACAAACCAACAGATCTTGAGGCAAGGGAATGAACCATTTTGTGCCGCTAAGGCAGTAGATTAACATTATCAGAATATACTGTGGTTAAATGCAAGAGACAGAAAATCTGTTCTTGAATGCTTCTATTTTTTTTCTGTATACTTCCTGGTTTCCTTTAGAATGATGCTTTTCAAGCTTGGCAACATTATGTTGGCAACTTGGCAACTTCCTGTGTGGATTTCAATTCCCAGAATTCCCCAGCCATCGTGGAAGTTGAAGACCACACATTTTAAAGTTGCCAAGTTTGAAAAACAATGTTCTAGAAGTTCCTTTCTGTTAATGTTCCAGCTTCTTTCTAGCCACTTGAGAAGGAAAATGAAGAAAGATAACTGGGTGGAAAGAAGTAATCATGTTCATCTCTCTGCCACTTCTAAACATGAAATTACTTTTGTCCATTCCAGACATTATCCTAGTACAGTTTGCATTTAGAAACTGCCGTATCACAATTTTGCCTGTGTCTGTACTTTTATTTTAAGCAAATATTGTGATGGGTCTGTGACAAGGGCTTAGAGATCACAGTAACAACATGGTATTACTGAAGGGGACAGAGTTATACATTCCAATCATTTCTTATTTCAGGTGTTGGGCTACTTTGAATGTGAGTAAGAACACTCAATTCCCAGGTATGGTGACTATCATCACATCTTTAAGATTTTATTCAGCAATATGCTAGTGGGAAAAATATGGCAGTTTTATTATTCAGGTAGTTTGAGCAGTTTCTACTGGAACAGCCAATGCATTAAGCTTAAGCAATACCTAGCAAAATATAATTGTAATGAATCCCAGTTCAAGTGGGACTAAAGTATTGAACTTGGCACTTGAGCAAGGATGAAAACAGAGATTTTTGTGGGCTGAAGAAGCTTTAGGATAGTAAAATGATACCAGGGGGAACAATATTTTGTAATTAAATTGGCATATTATGACTACAAATCATGAGAAGTAATGAATATCATTTTGATGATGGCCTACTCGGTATGATTTTATAAATCAAGTCCATGCTGTACCAATAGGTTGTTTGGTTCCTGTGAGCTGACAGCTATCCAAATGAGAGGAAAGAGAATTAGTTCATATCATTTGTGTGCAGCTGAGCTGGATGGTACCAAATGCTGGTACCCGCAGTATGTTTACATAAGATTTGTAGAGAAATTATAGGTCATTTTTCATTTGGGCTTTTTGTGTTGATGTCTCTTTCTTTCTTTCTGCTAGAGACGCAAAAAGAATTTGTTCAAATCAGTTGCTCTCAGAAAGGCATTTAGATCTGTCACTACCAATTATATTAATTTTGCTCATTTTGAGTGCTTGAAATTTGCTCAATACTTTTGCAAACCAAGGAATGCACGCGAGGCAGAGATGAAATATGGATTTTTAAAATTCTTATGAAATTATATATATACAGTATATTACTAGAAGAGTTCTTAAATCTTCGGCTCAAAATAAAATTCCCTGTACCACCAGGCTTGAAATTTTAGGTCTAGATAGCCTCAAACTATGTTGTCTACGTTCCGATCTATGCTTCGTTCATAAGATTATTTATCAAAACGTTCTACCTGTAAATGAGTACTTTAATTTCAACCATAATAACATAAGGGCTATTAATAGATTTAAACTCAACATAATTTGCTCTAATCTTAATTGTAGGAAATATGACCTCTGCAATAGAGTAGTAAATGTCTGGAACACTCTACCTGATCCTGTTGTTAGTCTCTCTAATCCCCATACCTTTTATCGTAAACTGTCTATTGTAGACCTTTCATGTTTCTTAAGAGGTCCCTAAGGGGGCGTGCTTATGCACAGCAGCGTGCCTACCGTCCCTGTCCTACTGTTCCCAATTATGTGTAATCATTCTATGTGTTTATGGCTATGTTTTGCCTATTTATATCCTTTTTTGTGCCAATTTTTTTTCATGTGTCCATGTCTATGTTTATACTGTTACTTGTTTCCTTGTACTTGTAGATAGATAGATAGATAGATAGATAGATAGATAGATAGATAGATAGATAAATAACTTGCTATTATTCTAACATTAAATCTCCTAATAGTATTGAAGCAAGTTTATATTGTGAAATGCTATATAGGATGCTACTGGTTTATCCAAGCCATTGAAAAATGGCTTGGGACAGGGATGGATAGGAGATAATCCAGGATCTTCCATAAATTGTTATAAATTCTGATTACTCCGACAAAGAATCTGGATCCCACTTAGACAGAAATCAAACCTCCATCTTTCTGAGAAAGACATGGATCGGTCTTTAGGCATTCTGGCATTTCAGTTTTTATTATGATGACTATTACAGATTAATTAAAATGTTAAAGCTTATCTTTTGTCTCATTTCGGTTGCTTCGGAGCCTCACTTATGATACGTGTGTCCTATTTGAGCATCTCTGTCCAGAGGAGTTAATATATCGTTTGGCAATCCTCTGTTTACTATGTGCTTACTTTCCTTCCTATCTCTTTTCTCTAGTGCTGCTCAATTTACAGAGGAGCTATTTAATTTTGTCATCTAGTTTCGCCTGACGGTTTATGGCTTAATGATAGAAGGCAAGTGGGAGCTAAAAGTGGAGATCATTGTGGTTTGGCTGAAATGAGAACACAGGATGCAAACCAAAATGCAAAAGACATATCATTTCAACTTTATATCATTATTTTTCTTTGCCCATCAGTGTGCAGTATTTGCTTACACATAGAGGACAATGGTACATGTGACAAGAATCAAGTTGAGGGTTTGTAAATATAAGGCCCAACATCCTTTATGGTTAATTTATGATTTAATATGCATCAATCAGTTTTATGTGCCTGTATGAGACAGGGGTTTCAACTATTACTCTACTTCAAACCTGATTTTTTTAAAAAAATTATATATAATCAGTATTAATTTAATGACCTGCACAATCCAAATTCCACATTATAGAAAAGACTAGAAAACCTGGACAGAGTTCTATTTCAGAGTTCCATGCTTCAACTATATGACGTGTTTAAAGCAATCTTCCTCAACCTGCTGGTCTCCAAATTAGATATCATGTCCCACTCTGAGAAGAGACAAAGATTTTGAAAGAGCTGAAGTAGAGAAAAAAATGTTTCAAGATAGTTGGAAACAAGAAAAAAAAGACTACCATGCTGATTGTTGATCAATACTGGATATATTCACTACTGATTTTTAAAAAGTATGTCTACGGTTTATAAACTTTGCCTTGAGTATATATTAGCAGAAGAGAATAGTATCCATTTAGTATATGTTAGAAAGGGACTCTTGGGCCAGGCTCCTAAACAGTTTCATCAGGACCTGGTTGGGATCAGATAAGACATGGATGAGGTTCTACAGTTTCATGAACCCCAAACTCATTGCTTGGAGCCTTCACACTCATTTCCAAGCTCAAACTCATAGCAAGGATCCTAGGGAAAGGAAGAAATGAGTACTCTGCTCTAGCCAAGGCATGGCCCATACCTGTCCTCTACACCAGCGGTCACCAACTGGTGGTTGTGTGAGAAAATTTTGGTGGTCCGCAGAAAAATTATTTGCATTTTTTATATTGCACTAAATCCTCAAACTATGGCTGGATATGTGAATGTTTGTGTTGCTGCAGAGAATCTCCCTCTTTGGGGTCTTTTTGTGTGGGTTGGAGGGGGGGCAGAAATTCCAACTTGGGGTTTGCTTCAGCCTCCTGGTGTGGGGCTTTGAGCGAAGGCTGGAGGGAAGCACTGCTGGTGGCAAAGAGCTGGAGGGCCCTGTTCCAGTGGGACTGCATCATGGCCTGGAACTGGCTGACCATCTCAGCCCACTGAGCCTCCAGGTGCCTGTACCTGGCTTTGCACTCCCGCAGGTCTTCCCTCTGCTTGGAAAACCTATGCTCGTAGTCCTCAGTGAGGTGCTTCTGCTGACCCTCCTTCTCAGTCAGATCCAATCTGAACTGAGCTCTTTTGCCAACTCTTTCTTATGGTGGCTGCTTAGCTCCAACAACTGTTTCCTATTGGGGCCCTAAGGAGCTTGGATGGGCAGGCAAGGAGAGGCTGAGAGGGGAGAGGCAAGTAGAGGCTGGCGAGGCACCCCTCAACGTGAGTGACATCAAGTTGGCCATGCCCACCCAGTCACATGACCATCTAGCCACCCCCCACCCAGCCAGTCATTAGGCAGATCATATTAGTGGTCCATGAGATTTAAAATTATGAATTTAGTGGTCCCTGAGGTCCGAAAGGTTGATGACCCCTGCTCTACACCACTGCCCCATCCCCTGTGACACCACCTTCTTAAAATTAGGTGTGACCTCCTGTTCACTAGAACTTTGCGTATTTTTGAGTCAGGATTTGTCTTTTACTAAGAAGTATCTCTCCCTAATCCAAGTTAAGAACTCAATTTAACTTTCAAACTACAGTGCCTAACCAAGGAGCTAAGCTGTTCTGGCAGTGGCAATTCAAAGCTTTCTCTCCTGTTCGCTCACCTATAGTTTCTGTAAATGTTTCAGCCTCAGCTGGGGCCATATAAGTAGCTCTTACAAGTTTAGGCTCCAATTTCTCTTTCTAGCATGAGGACTGGCTCTCTTGGGCAATGAATTGGATTGAAGCCAGCAGGCTATGGGGGTAGGGGCAGGAGTTTGCTTGTGAAGGCTTGATAAGGGAATCCAGCAGGTGCTTCTCTATGTGGTAGGTTTCTCTTGGTAGATCTCTGGCTTCTCCCTCATGTTCCTTTTCCAACCTCCCCCCCCCATAGCTGCTCCTTCTTCAGAGCAGTCTTTATGCTCAGCAGGTACTATAACTGCAGGCGCTCATACTCTGAAGTTGCGACTTATTCAAAAGGAGGCGGTGTTTTCCTTTCACATATTCATTATTAATGTAGCTAATATAAATTGCTTTACATCCTGATTCTGCCCTTTTGGGGAATATAGTTTCTGGAAGATATATCTGTCCACACCCTTAAGCAAGTATTTCACACAAACAGATTAATTGGCAAAGTATCTGGAGGATCCTTTTTACCTGGAGAGGGGAAATCTTTTAAGTTGATAAGTCTGGATAACAAAGCATTGTACAAGATTCTTGGTTGTGTCTTTTTTTTTCTTTTTCTATCTACTCTTGGGAGATAGTTGTCTTACATTGCAGCTAGTTTTCCTTTTGGGTAAATATGATATTTAACTTCAGTTGAAATCTGGCACTATGTCATTTTCAAAGCTGGAAATGAAAGGATCAGCTTACAAAATTTAAACCCTGCTGGAGGATACTTTTAAGTGAGGAAACCGAGATAATGTGCAATTTTTTCCCATTACAGATACATGACTGCCTTTGCCAGACCATTTTGTATTCCATCTGTGTAGCTTGCTGGGACTGCAGGCTCCATTTATGATTTTCTGCTTATTTCTGCTTTAAAAAAATGAAAAACTACTGGCCATTTAAGTAATAAGGTGGAGAAGTCAGAGACGGTCAACACTGCACTGTACTTTCCATTTAAAAACTGCATGGCAAGCACTTTTTAAAGTGAGAGTAGTTGTTCAAGTATTATAACCCTGGTAGGTGAATCCTGCGCTGAGTAAGTGTACCTTTTTTGACGTTCATTCTAAAGTAGAAATTAGTTTAAATTCCTTTGTATGCATGATGATGTTTCTGATTATGTCACAGTGTGTTTTTGAATTTCTAAGGTTGCCTTTGGTTGCAGGTGCCTAACATTGTTTATAGTTATATTTTTGATGACTTTTTAAAACCGATATGCATTTTCTGTTCTTTTGGCTTGCCTTCTCATCACTTTTGTTGGTTACATGCCAATTTGGCAAAATTTGTAAGCAAGATTGTGAAAATAGATCTGTCCATATAATTAAGCCTCCAGCATATTTCCCTGTTGAAGGTAAGTTATTAAAAGCAGCAAACTGTTCTGGTTGTTGGGACGGTTGGATGACCTTGCAACAAGAAAAAGAGAAAATGTTTTAATTAGTATTTGCCAGACATGCCTTGTGATCCTTCTTGTGATGGATTGTGTAAAGTAAGCAAGGTATAATCATCTGTTTGGGTATATCATTGAAGAAGACATGCTATAATAAAACAGATATTTTTGTTTCCACTCGAGCATCCCGTATAAAAGAATGGAAAGAAAAATGGAACATTTGTCTTAAGACAGCTAGATGAATTAGGTATGTTTGGTTTTCTTTTGATAAAGATAGTTGTTCTAGAGATGTTAACATCACACAAACCAATGTCAAGAACAAGAAGGACTACACTAATCTTGGCCCTCGTTGATGGTGAAGGGACTTTTCTTGCAATTAAAGAGCTTGAAATATCAGTCCTCCATCAAATGGAAGGCCTCCATCCATAGATACAGCTGTCTGTTACAGAAAATCATTTCTTACATCTAAAGATGGATATTCTTTGTTCCTTGATTTATGTGACTCCGGCTAAAAGCTGTTGTGAGAAATTCATTGGAACTTGGTTTCCAGAAACTGGAAGTTTTTCTCAAATGAGTTAAGTCTGAAAAAGTAGCATTAAGAAGAGAAATAATCAGAATATAATTATGCAAATATATTTCTATGCTCTTCTCCTTAAATATTCACTATTTATATAGTTTATAGACTATATGCACTTCTTTTGCTTTTTCATTTCCGTGATCAGCAGAAGTTGGAACACCATCTAGTTTCCCCTACTGCCCAGTTACTCAGTCAGTAGTTATGCTGTAAAAACAACCCAATCTTTGCTATTCAAAGAGGAAGAAAATACTGATCTTGACAAGGTCATTGAACTGGGCTAATGGGGGAGAAGAGCATTTATTTTTTGCTTCCTTTGGTGATCTCTGTTCTGTATCCACCTATAGAAAAGTTCCTTTAGAAGGAAGGAGAGTCCTTCAAAATTCCTTTCCTCACCTCTAACTCAACAATCTCTTCAAGATTTGAAGTTTGTGGCCATTAGACCACCTTAAAGTGAGCCTCCACAAAGGTTGTGTAGACCCAGCGCCAGTCTCATAAACCAGAAACCAGTTTAGCTCAAGCTAATGATGATGTAGGAAAAAAATAGCTGAATGCTACCATGGCATAGTATATTAACAATAGAAAGAGCATTGCTTTCTAAAAGGAGGACCTAGAAATGAATAGAGTTGGCTGGCTGTGCTTTCTCTGTGGCAGCAGGTGGTGGCAGTTACTATGAGACGCAGTAAAAGATGCACAGTGCATATCAGCCACCAAGGGATTTATGTTAACACTTTGCAAGTACAACGTGCATAATAGTAAGTCTTTTAGTCAGATATGGCAGCAATGGAATAGAATTGGTATCTGTGCCTTGGTGAAAGTAAACAATATATAACATTGATGAATAGAACGAGCAAGGGACTTTATGAGATACGTGTTGGATTAATGGGTTGCTGGGAGAACAGGATACCAGTCTATTAATGGTCATAAGAAACTTCCAACGTTACAATTTTAACCAGAAGCCTGAATATCCCCTACCCCCACCTTTGTGTATCTTCTGTTAGGAGCTTGTGTTTTTCTATCATCTGTCTGCCAGCATTCCTCAGCATACAATGGCCGGACACCTCTAATGCCATGTGGAGAAAAGAGAAATGATTTGCAAGCGACAGCTAAATACAGTCATTGAAATTCTCTGTAGTAGGTGGGTGGGGAAGAAAAACACAAGTGAGAGGGCTTTAAAGCCAACTTGGTTAATGTCCGCTTCATAGATGCATCTCCTTCTGCCATTGTCATGACAACTTAGTGGGAAGGAGTCCCTCGTTTTCCTCTGCTGAAGAACTTTTTGAAAGCCTGGGATGAAGATGGGAAAAAGTCCAAGTAAGAAGTTGACTGCTGGGTTGCTGGCATCTTAATACAGCTTGTCAGAGAGCCTGTGATCCTGATCACGAGCTTCTTTCACCAGCTTCTTTTAATACAGTCTGGATTGTGGGTTTTTTTGCTCTTATAGGTGAATGATCAAGAAGAAGTTGGGGGAAAAAAAAGAATTAGAAAGTGCCAACTTTGGTTAATTGCTATGGGGCAGTGATAAAAGTGGGATTCTGATTGTCACGGTGTGCAGGTTGTTGTTTGAGGGACACTGTGCAGGACTTCACCCATTTTCTGAATCAAAAAGCAAATGAAACAAGCTAAAGTGTAGTCATGTTGCAGTAAACGCAACAGTTAAATAGATTTCCTAGTGAAACAATGCTGAGGTGCAGGAAAAGCAAAGACTACCCATAGCTATCTAAGTGTAGGTCCCCCCTTTTAATAATTGTGTCCCAATTCTTTCCAAGATCATTAATGTACAGGGAGAAGTTCAATCTTATCCGACTCGCACATCGCAAATTGCAGGTCATAGGATGTCTTCCTTAACATCCATGGTTAATTCACTTAATGTTCACAGGAGAAGTGAAGTCGTAGGTCTGTAATGATCATGTGATTATTTAACAACCATGTTGCTTAGCAACAGAGTTGCTCGTCCCCCATTGTGGTTGTTAAGTGATGATGGATCAATTTTGTATGGCCATAGTTGAGGTATAATTCAACAATATTTAAAAGGTCACCCACTACGAGTCATGTGTATAATATACTATATGTTGTTTCATCCTGAGTTCTCTCAAGTGTTCTCATGTGCTTCGTTCTGTATCCTTGAATTGAAGCCATTCCATTCGGTATCTGTAGCAACAGCTGTATAGTGTGCAATGAAATTTCATGTTATCCTTAAAGGCAAACGTGTAGCATAATATCAGAGGTTGTCAACAGTCCTTTAAGCTGCATGATAGGCATAGTATACTAAGTTTATATAGATAGCATACAATACCCATGTCAGTTAAGATTCAACACAAGGAAATCCCTCAGTGCACGTGTCTTGTACGAGTAGGTTGGGAAGATGGCTTGAACTGCTTCATTAATTTCTTTGGAGAGTCACAACAAACCAAATGGACTTTATTTTAGCATCCAAGTCTCAGTGTATTTTCTCCCAGAGAGAGCTAGAATAGCTAAAATTCCTGATGAGTTAAATCAATTCTTTTCTCTGTAGCTTCAATTAAGCAGCACTGCAGGAGTCTAAACCACATTCTGTTTTTCCACACTACCATTTATGTCCACCAAACCCTTCTAGTCATTAAAAACAAAGATCTTCCCACAGTTTTTTTCTCTTTTTTTTTCAAAAACGCAACTCTATTAAATTTTAGAGTAGATAAAATACAACTTAACAACAAAAAAAGGGAGAGAGAATCAAAAGGGGAAAATGTTAAAATTTGGAGGCAGGAGAAAGAGGAATAAACAAACAAATAAATAAAAAAAGAAAGACTTCTGACTTTCCTCAATCCAGATAGAAATGTATAATAAGACAATCTCTTTATATTAAACATAACATAATATCTAATATCATATAATAAACATAACATAATCAATGTTTAATAGCCTATGCAATATTTGTACAATCGTAAACAAATCCAGTTGTCAATCATTATTTCAAAAATACTTTCGTTTCAAGCAAGATTTTAAAAATAATCTCTAGTTTAAAAATAAGCATAACAAAAACTTTCAAAATGACAATTTTAATGTCTCCATCAAATCATTTTCCCAAATCCATTCTTTTGTTACTAATTTTTATATTTGTTTCATCTCTGTGGATTTTATTACCTCACTAATACAATCCTAAAAAGTATCCCATATTTCCTCCATTATATTCATCCACCATAACAAAAAAAAAATATCCTAATCTTAAATACACATCAACTTTACATACTTGTATAAATCTCATTAAAGTACAATTAATAATAAACTTCATTCCTTAAGCCTACATAATTAAGAATAATCAAATTGAATATTGTATTCCAGTCTTACAAATTTAATCTTAATTCACCATCTATTTAAAAAAACCTCAAAAGCTTTTCTTTCATTCCAAGTAGAATTATGTATTTCATTGAAAATGAATGTATGATAGTTATAAACCAATGTACCTTTTTCTTATACTATTGTTGACCAGGAGAAAAATGTACCTTCTGATCAAACATAATGCTCATATTTAATGAAGGTTGCTCAGTTCAGCAGTTTTGGGACAGCCCATTTTATTCTTTGTGTTTGAGGTCTTTTGTAGAATAAAGAGATTTGAAAAAACAACGACATACTAAACATAAACATGATTTGTGTATGTTTGACACACCGAGCATAGTTTTTTTTCCTTTTGAAATGCTGTTAAATAGAGCATTAAATATTGGCCTCTGGGGCTTTCCTCCAAATGTTTGGAACAAATGTTTCTTCTTCAGACTGCGCATACATGTGAATGCATGAGAATGTGTGAAAAGACAGTATATATAAAAGGCACGCCTCAAAGACTGTTTTCCCTACTGGTTGAAATAGATGTAACTGGAAATGTGCATGAGTGTGAAGTAGTTATTGACGTAGCAACAGGTGATTCACTGTTTTTTTAACTGGCCATGGCAAAAAGAGAAGCTGGATTATATGTGTAGTAATTACTGTTTTGGTAATCTATGAGCACTATCTTTTGTTCTTTGACCCAGATACTGCTAAAATGTAATGTTCCTTTTTAGTTCCATGTTTCACCTTTCCTTCTCTGAACCTATTTATTCATAAAAACTTCAGATTTAGCAAATCTGGCATTAAAATAGCATTTTTACCCACAAGATTGTGAGCACATAGATGTACATCTTTGTATTTGTGCGCCATGTTTTTTAAAAATGACCTACTATTTTTCATAGTGATAATTTGGACAACAGTTCCAGTTTAACAAATTATCAAATTTTTGAAATTATTTATAACCACTATCACAGGTTTTGTAATAATGAACTGTTATAACATCATATAGATTACCTGAGTTTAGAAGAATAGGTACAGATTCTAAGTTCTTGTGCTTTCAAATAGTGTTTATAACCAAAAAATTGCCTGAAGCTGAATTCTCAGATCAGTAACTCTACTTTGTAAGTTTTATGTTGCAGTGCGATGTGTTGGAGATGGCAAATTTCTGTGGACCAATCACACTATTTTGCTATTCATCCTCTTTTCAGAATACTTAATTCTCATATTAAAAATCTTTGAAAATCAGGTCTAATTAAAAGATATTGATGCAAGGTAACATGACGCTTTTAATTACTGCAAGGAAGCAAGCACGAAATGTGATTAATCAGAAGTTCTGTTAATCAAAGAAAATCTCATTCACAGAATAATAGTTTTAGCAAAAAAATGAACTTTGGAGGAGTTGACATGCCTTAGGGAAGCATGGCAGGGAAGCATCCCTTGGAAGGAAATTTCACAAACCTACATCCTCTTTTCCAAGTAGACCTTTCACAGCCTGTGCAATGGAATACAAATTCAGTGCATATGCACATACTATGATTTTCTGTAGTCATGTCGTTTCTATAAGCCTAAATCACATTGTACTTTGAATAAATCAAAGTACTGACTATGTTTTATGAAACCTGCCTCTTTCGTTCATGAAGCATATCCCTAACATTGCAAAAAGTCATCAATTAAAATGTTGACAAATGACTGGAAATATACCGTATATACTCGAGTATAAGCCGACCCGAATATAAGCCGAGGTACCTAATTTTACCACAAAAACTGGGAAAAACTATTGACTCGAGTATAAGCCGAGGGTGGGAAATGAGGCAGCTACTGGTCAATGTAAAAAATAAAGATAGAGCCAAGTAAAATAACATGAATATTTATTTGAACGAAAAACAATAAAAGTGCAAAAGGGGGAAGGAGGATTCCCAGCTTTAGAAAATTTAGAACTACGCCGCCTTTGGTATGACCTGAGCATAGCTCATAAAATTATCTGCTACAATGTACTTCCTATCAATGACTACTTCAGCTTCAACCACAACAATACACGAGAACACAATAGATTCAAACTTAAAAGTGAACCTCTCCAATCTAGATTGCAGAAAATGTGACTTCAGTAACAGAGTTGTTAATGCCTGGAATGTGCTACCTGACTCTGTGGTCTCTTCCCAAAATCCCCAAAGCCTTAACCAAAGACTATCTAGTATTGACCTCACCCCATTCCTAAGAGGTCTGTAAGGGGCGTGCATAAGAGCACCAGCGTGCCTACCGTCCCTGTCCTAATGTTCCCTTTAGTTGTATTCCTTTTATGTATTCAATTCATGCTTATATTTATATAATTATTTAATATGTATTTGACAAAATAAAATGAATAGAATAGAATAGAATAGAATAGAATAGAATAGAATAGAATAGAATAGAATAGAATAGAATAGAATAGAATTTTTATTGGCTAAGTGTGATTGGACACACAAGGATCTACCACTTCTTTGGATGCCCTTCCCAAATTGAACACTGCAAGCATGAAAATGAGTCCTCCTTTAGCTTCCAAGGGACCAGGGTGCCTCTGAAGGTCAGTGCTCTAAGTACTAAGAACCCAGCACAAATCTAAGCCTGTATGCACACCAACAGTGAAAATACCCTGCACAGTGTCTCTTGGAAGAGAAGGTTAATTTTCATAGACGTTGGGGTGGCTCTTTTTTTTTTTTTTTGGCAGGGCAATAAGGGTCTCTAATATCATTAAACCCACTTTAGAAGTCTCTCTGTGTGTGTGTGTGTGTGTGTGAGAGAGAGAGAGAGAGAGGGAGGCTCCGGCTGAGCAAAGCGGCGGGAGGCCGGGGAAACGCGGGAAGTAGTCGGAGATCTGCTTGATGGGGCGGATGGGACCTGGGCAGACGTCGATGGCCATGTGCTCCTGGATGCTGATGGGCGGCTTGTCGCCTTTGCGGTGGCTCATGCAGGTGGCGCCCGGGAAGGAGGCGGCTGCGGGGCTGCTGCGGGAGCCGCTGGTGCTGCTGGTGCTGTTGATGCTGCTGCCGCCGCGTTGCTGCCGCCAGGAGGCCGTCGCCAGCCCGGCCCTGCCGCCGAGCGCCCGCCACGCTGCTGGCTGCTGGAGGAGGCGGAGGGAGGGACGGGAGGCAGCAGCGGCGGCGGCGGCGGGCGGCGGGCGGCGGGCGGCAACGGGTGGGCGGTGGAGGTGATGTCACCGGCTCTGCCCAGCCCTGCCCAGGCGAGGCCAGCAAAGGGCCGGGCGAAGGCGACCGAGGACGGGCTCGCAGCCCAGCTGAGCCGCTACGGAGGGAGGGAGAGCGGGCCGGCTAGGCTCCGGAAGGCAAAAGCAGGCGTTCGTCCACGGGATAGACTGCTGGGATCCACCGGATAGACTGCTGCTGGAGCTGGAGGCTCGAAGGAAAGGAAGGAGAGGGGTGGTGGAGCTCAAGGTTCTTTAGCCCTAGACACCTGCCCGCTAGAGAAGGGAGGAGATCGGGCCGGCCAGTCTCCGGAAGGTAGACGGGCCGGATTCTTACCGGGGTAGACTGCTGCTGGAGCTGGAGGCTCGAAGGAAGGGAAGGGAGGCGGCTGAGCAGGCTCGTTTAAGGCTCTTCCAAAGCAGCCCTGCTGAACCGCTACGGAGGGAGGGAGGCGGGGCCGGCTAGGCTCCGGAAGGCAAAAGCAGGCGTTCGTCCACGGGATAGACTACTGCTGGAGCTGGAGGCTCCAAGGAAGGGCAGGGCGAGGGGTGGTGGAGCTCAAGGTTCTTTAGCCCTAGACACCTGCCCGCTAGAGAAGGGAGGAGATCGGGTCGGCCAGTCTCCGGAAGGTAGACGGGCCGGATTCTTACCGGGATAGACTGCTGCTGCAGCTGGAGGCTCGAAGGAAGGGAAGGGAGGCGGCTGAGAACGGGCTCGTTTAAGGCTCTTCCAAAGCAGCCCTGCTGAACCGCTACGGAGGGAGGGAGAGCGGGCCGGCTAGGCTCCGGAAGGCAAAACGGGAGGCGTTCGTCCACGGGATAGACTGCTGTTGGAGCTGGAGGCTCGAAGGAAGGGAAGGGAGGTGGCTGAGGACGGGCTCGTTTAAGGCTCTTCCAAAGCAGCCCTGCTGAACCGCTACGGAGGGAGGGAGAGCGGGCCGGCTAGGCTCCAGGAAGGCAAAAGCAGGCGTTCGTCCACGGGATAGACTGCTGCTGGAGCTGGAGGCTCAAGGAAGGGAAGGGAGGTGGCTGAGGACGGGCTCGTTTAAGGCTCTTCCAAAGCAGCCCTGCTGAACCGCCACGGAGGGAGGGAGAGCGGGCCGGCTAGGCTCAGGAAGGCAAACGGGAGGCGTCATTCACCGGGATAGACTGCTGCTGGAGCTGGAGGCTCAAGGAAGGGAAGGAGGTGGCTGAGGACGGGCTCGCTTAAGGCTCTTCCAAAGCAGCCCTGCTAAACCGCCACGGAAGGGAGGGAGAGCGGGCCGCAGTAACTGAGAAAAGCCTGACGAGGCGGCTGGGCTACCTTCTGGCCTCATGAGTCGGCCGTCCGTCCGTCCGTCACTTCTCGGCTCGGCAGCCGGTTTTGAAAAGGTTCCGTCGCTGGGTTTCGGACTTTGTTTTTTTTAAAAACACCACCTTCCCTTTTCTCCCTAGTTGGGGCGTTTTCCCAGTTCCTGTTTTTTTCCGCCTTGCCTGTTGAGTTTTACCTGACAAGTTTCTTGCGCCTCGACCTCCCTCCCTCCCTCCGTCCTTTCCTTCCCTCCCTCCCTCCCTCCCTGTCTTGTTTGTAGCCCCAGCGCCCCTTTCGGTTGTATTTAAATCCAGAGCTTGAAACCTCCTCAGTGGGAGGAGAGGAACGGCGATTTGGCAGCTGACCGCACTTGCACGGGCTGGGTAAGGAGAGCCCTAGACGGCCTGCGCGCTGGGGAGGGAGAAAAGAAGAAGCAGCCAAGAAAAAGGGGTGGGGTGGGGTGGGGAAATGAATTTAGGAGGGCGTGTGTGTGTGTGTGTGTGTGTGTGTGTGTGTGTGTGTGTGTGTCTGCGCCGTCCGCCCATGAGGAATGCCAGCTATTTCTTTGAAGGGGCGGTGTGTAGCCAGGCGCCTCCTTCCTTCGCTTGAAACCCGGAGGGTTTTCACTCTTCGCTCCCGCGTGTGTATTTGTCAACAATTATAACTCTTCGGTCGGGTCCTTGCCTTGCCTCGCCTCTCCTCGTGCCCTCTCTGTCAACGCTGTCAACAATTATAACCAACGCGGGTAATTGTGCGTGAGGGGTGTGCGTGTGTCCACATAGGAATAAGACGCATGCGCCGCACTAACGAGAGCTAGCTGCCTGCGGTAGAAAGGACTCGCTGCAAGAGGAAGGGCTGAACGGCTTGGCTCGAGTATAAGCCGAGGGGGCGCTTTTCAGCACAAAAAACGTGCTGAAAAACTCGGCTTATACTCGAGTATATACGGTAATTGCTTTGCAATGTAAATGCTGACTTAGAGTTTGAACCCAGTGATTACCATAAAAGCATAAAGAAGGCTGACAAAGTGGAAAGGTGTGAAGAAGTTGTTTTGCAATGATCATTATAAGATGAAAGTGATCCTGAATACTACATAATAACCGAGAATGAAATGGTTAAAGATGCTGTGGCTGATAAGAAGGAAGATAACAAGTGATATGGATGAGAAGGAACAATTATCAACGCTCCCAATCAAGTTGTTTTTCTGTAGATCATAATGTGGTATCTTTTACAGATTTCTCATTTGATACTGAAGTCTAGATTTATTATTCCCTCTTCTGTGTTTTTAGGAAGATAATCATACCAAAGCACCAAAGTTCCAAAACAATTATTCAAAATCATTATCATTATCTAAACTCAACATTGGTTCAGAGTTTTTACCACAAATGATAACAAACATGGGGCCAGAGGAACAAAAGTTCTCGAAGTATAGTGATATATTCCAGAACACCCCCATCAGCCATAGTATTTATTTACTTATTTAATTCAACTTCAGCAGTCCCCAATGCCAGACTGATTCTGGGTGGCTCACAACACTCCAAAGATAAGAAAATACTCTAAACAATAAATAATAAAGTGGGAAGTCCAGTCAACAACAGGGAAAGCCAAAGAAATTAAGGTATTCTGGAATACCCTCAAAGTGGGAGCCACGAGGATTTCAGAGGGCAACTTATTCTGAAGAAGATATTGCATCATCAAAAGGTATTCATTGAATAGGAGATATATGTACTTCAGACAGCTGATTTTTATAAGCAGATAGCAGAAGCCTACATTTTTTCAGCTACTTGCAATTAACTGGATGTTGCAGATTCCATCAGGCTCTAAACAGTAAATGCAATCTTTCAGCATTCAGCATTCAACCATACTTCATCTTTTAAATTTGGAGTTTTCCTTATTTTACCACAAGATTGTGAGCACATAGATGTACATCTTTGTATTTGTGCGCCATGTTTTTTAAAAATGACCTACTATTTTTCATAGTGATAATTTGGACAACATTTCCAGTTTAACAAATTATCAAATTTTTGAAATTATTTATAACCACTATCACAGGTTTTGTAATAATGAACTGTTATAACATCATATAGATTACCTGAGTTTAGAAGAATAGGTACAGATTCTAAGTTCTTGTGCTTTCGAAGAGTGTTTATAACCAAAAAATTGCCTGAAGCTGAATTCTCAGATCAGTAACTCTAGCTTTGTAAATTTTATGTTGCAGTGCGATGTGTTGGAGATGGCAAATTTCTGTGGACCAATCACTCTATTTTGCTACTCATCCTCTTTTCAGAATACTTAATTCTCATATTAAAAATCTTTGAAAATCAGGTCTAATTAAAAGATATTGATGCAAGGTAACATGATGCTTTTAATTACTGCAAGGGAGCAAGCACGAAACGTGATTAATCAGAAGTTCTGTTAATCAAAGAAAATCTCATTCACAGAATAATAGTTTTAGCAAAAAAATGAACTTTGGAGAAGTTGATGACATGCCTTAGGGAAGCATGGCAGGGAAGCATCCCTTGGAAGGAAATTTCACAAACCTACATCCTCTTTTCCAAGTAGACCTTTCACAGCCTGTGCAATGGAATACAAATTCAGTGCATATGCACATACAATGATTTTCTGTAGTCATGTCATTTCTATCAAGCCTAAATCACATTGTACTTTGAATAAATCAAAGTACTGACTATGTTTTATGAAACCTGCCTCTTTCGTTCATGAAGCATATCCCTAACATTGCAAAAAGTCATCAATTAAAATGTTGACAAATGACTGGAAATATAATTGCTTTGCAATGTAAATGCTGACTTAGAGTTTGAACCCAGTGATTACCATAAAAGCATAAAGAAGGCTGACAAAGTGGAAAGGTGTGAAGAAGTTGTTTTGCAATGATCATTATAAGATGAAAGTGATCCTGAATACTACATAATAACCGAGAATGAAATGGTTAAAGATGCTGTGGCTGATAAGAAGGAAGATAGCAAGTGATATGGATGAGAAGGAACAATTATCAACGCTCCCAATCAAGTTGTTTTCTGTAAATCATAATGTGGTATCTTTTACAGATTTCTCATTTGATACTGAAGTCTAGATTTATTATTCCCTCTTCTGTGTTTTTAGGAAGATAATCATACCAAAGCACCAAAGTTCCAAAACAATTATTCAAAATCATTATCATTATCTAAACTCAACATTGGTTCAGAGTTTTTACCACAAATGATAACAAACATGGGGCCAGAGGAACAAAAGTTCTCGAAGTATAGTGATATATTCCAGAACACCCCCATCAGCCATAGTATTTATTTACTTATTTAATTCAACTTCAGCAGTCCCCAATGCCAGACTGATTCTGGGTGGCTCACAACACTCCAAAGATAAGAAAATACTCTAAACAATAAATAATAAAGTGGGAAGTCCAGTCAACAACAGGGAAAGCCAAAGAAATTAAGGTATTCTGGAATACCCTCAAAGTGGGAGCCACGAGGATTTCAGAGGGCAACTTATTCTGAAGAAGATATTGCATCATCAAAAGGTATTCTTTGAATAGGAGATATATGTACTTCAGACAGCTGATTTTTATAAGCAGATAGCAGAAGCCTACATTTCACCGTTCGCCTGGACTGGGACCGGCTTGGCTCGGGTCCGCGCGGCGGGGCGGGGGAGCCGCCAGCCTTCTCGGCTGAGGGAGGGAGGGTTTCCCCGACATGCCGAGCGCCGCTCCGCTTTCACCGTTAGGCTGGACTGGGACCGGCTTGGCTCGGGTCCGCAGTAACTCCCGCCAGGCTGTGCCGCGAGGAAACCATTTAAAAGCCCAGCTTCTGAAGCACGGAGGGAGAAGAAAGAAAGCCCTGGCGGTGCAGTGAGGCGGGCGGAAACCTCCTCCTCAGCCGAGAAGGCTGGCGGCTCCCCCGCCCCGCCGCGCGGACCCGAGCCAAGCCAGTCCCAGTCCAGCCGAACGGTGAAAGCGTCGGGCGAGAAGGCTGGCGGCTCCCCCGCCCCGCCCTCTCACTGCACCGCCAGAGCTTTCTTTCTTCTCCCTCCGTGCTTCAGAAGCTGGGCTTTTAAATGGTTTCCTCGTGGCACAGCCTGGCGGGAGTTACTGCGGACCCGAGCCAAGCCGGTCCCAGTCCAGCCGAACGGTGAAAGCGGAGCGGCGCTCGGCATGTCGGGGAAACCCTCCCTCCCTCAGCCGAGAAGGCTGGCGGCTCCCCCGCCCCGCCGCGCGGACCCGAGCCAAGCCGGTCCCAGTCCAGCCGAACGGTGAAAGCGTCGGCCGAGAAGGCTGGCGGCTCCCCCGCCCCGCCCTCTCACTGCACCGCCAGGGCTTTCTTTCTTCTCCCTCCGTGCTTCAGAAGCTGGGCTTTTAAATGGTTTCCTCGCGGCACAGCCTGGCGGGAGTTACTGCGGACCCGAGCCAAGCCGGTCCCAGTCCAGCCGAACGGTGAAAGCGGAGCGGCGCTCGGCATGTCGCTTTCACCGTTCAGCTGGACTGGGACCAGCTTGGCTCGGGTCCGCGCGGCGGAGGGAGGGAGGGTTTCCCCGACATGCCGAGCGCCGCTCCGCTTTCACCGTTCGGCTGGACTGGGACCGGCTTGGCTCGGGTCCGCGCGGCGAACTGCTCAGCCTTGGGCAAATCCCGCCGGACGATCTCGCCGCCTCTTTGGCGTCTCCTGTGCGGGGTTCCCGAAGTACATCGAGACGTAGACTCGAGTATAAGCCGAGGGGGCGCTTTTCAGCACAAAAAACGTGCTGAAAAACTCGGCTTATACTCGAGTATATACGGTATCTCTGTTGCCACACACACACAAAAACCCCTCAGAAAGTCTAAAAAAAACCTTTGCATTTCTTTCTCTGAAATAGTTTTATCCAGCTTTTCCGGGAAGGCATCAGTTCTATTTGCTAGGAATGCCTATAAGGTTTATATGGAATGCAAAGGCATTTTACAAGTAAATAATATTTTGGAGACTGATACTTGCTAGCTTCTAATTTAATCTTTTTTTCCTTTTTAAAAAAGATAAAAATTCAAAGGTAGTGGGTGTCACAGGTCTTTGTAAGCATATGTTTGGAATTTAGGTTTAAATTATATTAAACAGAAGGTATTTAAGGTACTATACAACTTTAAGCTTAAAGTATCACATAATTATTTCAGGATTTTTTTGACCTTATTTTAGATGTATCATTTTGATGGATTTGTATGGAGATGGGAGTGCTTAGGCATTGTTCAGTTGTCTTGCTTCTCTAAATTTCTGTGAAAGCGTTCATTCCGACATCAACTCTTTCTAAGAAAACTAGGGAAATGTGCAAGTAATTAACAGTAAGCTCTGAGACTGTAATTCCTCACACAATTTTTCCTGACCAAACAGGCAAAATAGTACTGGTAAATTTTTCTCCACTGGTTTGCTCCTGTGTTTTTCATTCAATGTTGAGAAACATTCTTTACTATATGTGTTTTTGTTTTGTTTCGTTTTCAGTTGTGTCCAATTCTTGGATATTCCTTGGACAAGTCCGTGCCATTTTCTTAGCAAAGTTTTTCAGAAGTGGTTTGCCATTGCCTCCGTCATAGTGCTGAAAGTGATTGACCAAAGGTCACCCAGTAGGGTTCATGCCCAAGGCAAAACTAGAACTCACAGTCTCCTGGTTTCTAGTTTGATACCTTGATCACTACACCAAACTAATTAAAAATGATCCACTTATATTAATTGTTTTAAAATAGAGAGAGCTACAGACAGGGGGAAAACTTGAAAGCAACAACATGACAAATCAGCCCAAGTAAAGAAAATGAATAAAGAATTTGGGTACTCCCTGAAGTGTTTATATAGCATCATTGAAGCCTTGATTATGACTTCCTGATGAATTTGGATTAAAATTATTGCTTATAAAATATTTTGCTTATTTTTCTGCTCCACTGAGAGGATTTTAGTTTAGAGTACAGAACAATGGCAATTCTGCAATGTGACAGAAAAAGATTTGAATGTTTTCAGCCCAGCCATCCTGAGAATGCCTGTAACCCTCCATTGCTCTCTCTTTCATGTGCCTCCTACCTACAGAAAGCTGACTCTTCAGGTTTATGCTCGTTTAAGGTAATTTAGTTCGAGAGAAAGTCAGCTAATTGTCTGGCATAAACAGCCCCGTGCAAATTAGCCATCTGTGTGAGAAACGGCACCTGAATATTGCTGGGAAAGAGCACTAATTATTAATTTGGGTATTCATTGGAGAATGTTGCCATAGTTGGGTTAGGCACTTGCTCAGCTGAACTATAGCATGCCCAAACACACCATGAGCTAACAGAGGCGTTCATGTGGGAAATTAAAAAGTCTGATGGACGAATTCAGCTCCTCAGAACTCCATAAAACTCTTTGCCTGCTAGGATAATCCTAATACCCTAGTGTTAAAAATGCAGTTGGTATTTCAGTGACTGCAGGAGACTCTGCTTCCCTTGTATATGTGAGTGTGAGATATGTACAATGAATATGCTGATGTTTCAAAAATATTACAATTAAGTTTCCTACTGAGTATATTTAGATATAGATAGAATTCTGTCTCCTTTTTGTCTGTAGCATTATTATTTACCGTTCTTATTACCTTCTTAACTATTCCTCTCTTGTTGGTATTATTATTATTATTATGCTGGTTATTATTATTCTGTGGCTTTGCATGTATGCTGAGAGCTTCTGCACCAAAGACAAATTCCTTGTGTGTCTAATCACTCTTAGCCAAATAAAGTATTCAATTCCATTCAGTTTTTTTGCCCTTCCACAAAATTCTTTCATTCCTTAGTGGCCTTTGCTAATCCTTAAACAATCCCGAAAGAGTAAGTGTGTTTAATATTGGCAAAATGCAGGTTTGTATTGAGAAAAAATAACCAGTCGTCCCAGGGCTCTCATTAAAATAATTTTTAATTATATGAAAGGGCATAAAAAATAAATGATGGATTGCTTTGTTGTAGAACCTGAAGAAATCTCAATTCCATCAATGATATTGTAAAGAAGCTTTAGCCTTAGAGGGGCTAAAATGGATTTGCTATTTGATTGATATATAGTAAATGAGGAGCATGGGAATAATTGACAAGTTCTCTACTTCTAAAAACATTGAAGATGTGTTCTGATCTGCAGGTCACAGCTAATTCAGATGCTGTTGGATTGGGAAATATCTCCTGGCTTCCATGCAAAAACACAGCTTTATTTATTTCAAGGGAATAGTTTTGTTTTATATCATTCTCGCTTGAGTGTATTAATATGCAGAGGTTGCAGTGCAGACTCTCAAAATTTTAAATAATGAAAGAGAGTCAGACAGAGATAATTCTACCTTGTTCAGCTTTAATGATGTTCTTATGAAGTAGCCTACTTCAAAATTCTGTTTGCTACTATTAAAGTGAGGAAGATCTTTCAATTAATTATCATGGCCAAAAGTGGTGCAGGCTTTGATATCCTATGTTAACAGAGGGCTGTGTAGGGCACTTTCTTATCATTTCAGTCCACCACATTTTCTGGAAGATTTATTGTCTCAGCAGTTTGCATCTGCTGAAGTTATAAACAGTAATTTATTGCAATATACACTTTGTGAATAAATAAATAAAAACATTATGAAGTTAATGATAAGTAATAAAATCCAAAATCAATAAATGTCAATCAAAGAACAGCTGTGCTTACTATAGATCTTCAACATACTAAGATATGGTCTTTCGTATGTTCTAGGACGGTGTTGGTGAACCTTTTTGGCACCAAGTGCTGAAATGGGAGCACCCGTGCGCGCATGCAGGAAACCAGAAGAGCAGCTGCCCTGTGTGCACGCACGCACCGGGAAGATTATCTTCCAGTTTCTGCTCCAGTTTCTGGTGCATGCGCCCTGGCCACCTGGTCTTCCAGTTTCTGGCACTCATGCACACACAACCAGCTGGCCAGGGCACATGCGCATGCCGGAAACTGGAAGATCATCTTCCCGGCATGCGCACCAGGTGGCTGCTCTTCCGGTTTGTGGTGCTCCTGTGCGCGTGAAGACCAGCTGGCCGACATGGCAGAACCCGGAAGAACAACGGACGTCGGCTCACGTGCCCAGAGAGATGGCTCTGTGTGCCACTTCCGGCACACGTGCCATAGGTTTGCCATCACGGTTCTAGGATTTTCTAAAACAGATTAATGATAAAGGTGAGAGGAAGGAAAGAGATACACTATTTCAGCAGCCAGATCAGTTAGCATTCATGCTGTTTACAGATAGTCCTTGTCTTACGATCACAATTGAGCCCCAAATTTTGTTGCTGAGACATTTGTTAATTGAATTTGGCCCATTTTATGACCTTTCTTGCCACAGTTGTTAAGTGAATCATTTCAGTTGATAAGGTAGTAACCAGGGGTGAAATCTAATTTCTTTTGCTAACAGTCCTGTGGGCGTGGTCTGGTGGTCATGTGACAGGGTGAGTGTGGCCAACTTGTAAAATGTGGTGAAACTTGCTTAGCAACCAAAATTTGGGGCACAATTGTGATCATAAGCGTCCTTCCTTCCTTCCTTCCTTCCTTCCTTCCTTCCTTCCTTCCTTCCTTCCTTCTTCCTCTTTCTTTCTTTCTTTCTTTCTTTCTCTCTCTCTCTCTCTCTCTCGTCTCTCTCTCTCCCTTCCTCTTTCTTTCTCTTTCTGTCTGTCTCTCACTCTCTCTCACACACGCAAACACACACACACACACACACACACACACACACACACACACACCTGGTCTAAACAGAGCCCTTCCCGGGGAGTTTTCCTGCCGGGATGCTCCTGGCAGCAGCAACAGTGGCAGCGCGGCAGCAGCAGAGCTTGCCTGGGCTCCCCACAAATCCCAGAACTGCACTATGCTGGGGAGTTCTCCCATGTGGATGCTCCCGGCAGCAGCAGCAGCGGCAGAGCTTGCCTGGGCTCCCCCCTCCCCAATCCCAGAACTGCGCTGCACCGGGGAGTTGTATCACGTGGATGCTCCTGGCAGCAGCAACAGTGGCAGAGCTTGCCTGGGTTCCCCCCCCACAAATCCCAGAACTGCGCTGCGCCGGGGAGTTCTCCCACGTGGATGCTCCGGGCAGCAGCACCAGCGGCAGAGCTTGCCCGGGTTCCCCCGCCATCCCAGAACTGCGCTGGAGAGTTTTCCTGTGAGGCCACGGTGCCAACGGTGGCGGCAGAGCACACCCTGCCCTTCAGGGACCCGAAGGTGGGTGGCTTGGCCCAGAAGCAGCACGTTCTCCATCATGGGCTGGATGCGGGGTGGTGGGGGAAGGCAAGTGGGTAGCAGTCAGCCAAAGGCTCCGCAGAAGCCAAGCGCAAAAGTCGAGCACACCACGCCCAAAAGCCAAGCGAGCCTTGCAGGTCCCCCCTGAGGCTGAGCACAGTGGGTCTCACACGTGGCCTTCCGCTTGCCTGCCTTCACTCATGGCTGCGGGCCGCAGATTGGTTGGGGGGGGCGTGGCCAGCTAGAGATTGCTACCGGCTCTCCAAACCAGCCCCAATCTCCGCTACCTACTCGGCTGATTCGGGCCGATCCGGTAGCATTTCACCCCTGGTAGTAACCCAATTGTTAAGTGAATCTGGCTTCCCCATTGACTTTGCTTGTTGGAAGGTTGCAACAGATGATTGATTACCTGACCGTCAGGGGACTGCAAGCATCGTAAATATGAGTCTGCTTGCAATTACTGCAGGTTCAAGCCTCACCAGGCCCAAGATTGACTCAGCCTTCCATCCTTTATAAGGTAGGTAAAATGAGAACCCAGATTGTTGGGGGGGCAATAAGTTGACTTTGTATATAATATACAAATGGATGAAGACTATTGCTTGACATAGTGTAAGCCGCCCTGAATCTTCGGAGAAGGGCGGGATATAAATGCAAATAAAAAAAAAAGCATCTGAATTTTGATCATGTGACCATGGGGATGCTGCAACAGTGTGAAAAAACAGTCAAAGGTCACTTTTTCCAGTGCCATTGTAACTTTGAATGGTCACTCACTGAACTGCTGTAGTTGAGGACTGCCTGTACATCCAAACAAGTATATCTCCCAATGAAACTTTAATAAGTGTGGGAAAAAGATTGTGTTCAGAAACATGCCTTTAGGAATACCCATGTATCTTGGTTGCCTGTTAGAGATTGTTTCAGTGACTGCTGGGCTCTGTAATCTGCTTTGTGTTTCAGTTTACAGATCACAGCACCATCTAAAATAAGATAGACCTATTCCCACAAGAAGGCATTCACTGATTGTTATGATAACTATTCCTCATGTTTTGAGAATTGTTAAAGTACTGGAATCCACCCTGTGGATCGGTTTTTTTAATTGAAAGCATCTACTGTATATTCAACAGACATATGTTCGGCTTTGTTTTCACTTCCAGATAGTTACTGTGTCAGCTGACTTATTTCATAGTCTGTTCATTTCTTCATCCAGATATGATAAACTATTGTTATTTCCTCTGTGGGCTGGATTCATTCTGCTCCTGATGCCTTATGGATCTTTTCTGGTTTCCAATTGGTGCTTGGGGATTTTCCTGACAGTCTTGTGGGCAAATTGATTGAGAGCCTGGTTCACTACTGGCGTTGATGAAATTTACCTCAAGCAATCTCTCTCTGTGTTGATTGGCCTCAGGTGGTTCCTTGGTATTGCCAAGACTTCTATAGGAGATGTTGCATTAGCAGGTTGTCAGTCAGTGGCTTTTTTCCAAATTGGGAAAGGACTGTCCTGTTTATTTACCATCTGATTTACTACTGTGTAATAAGACGTGGTGGCTCAGGGGCTAGGATATTGAGCTTGTCGATTGAAAGGTCGGCAGGTCGGCGGTTTGAATCCCTAGTGCTGCCATGTAATGGGGTGAGCTCCCGTTACTTGTCTCAGCTTCTGCCAACCTAGAAGTTTCAAAAGCACGTAAAAATGCAAGTAGAAAAAATAGGGACCACCTTTGGTGGGAAGGTAACAGCGTTCCGTGCGCCTTTGGCATTGAGTCATGCCGGCCACATGACCACGGAGACGTCTTCGGACAGCACTGGCTCTTTGGCTTTGAAACGGAGATGAGCACCGCCCCTTAGAGTCGGCAACAACTAGCACGTATGTGCGAGGGAAACCTTTACCTTTTTAATTTTCTCAAGACTTCACCACTTGTGGGATGGAGCCATGGCATTCCCAGAATTCTTCAGCAGAGTAACCAAAATTCTCAGGCATTTTTTTAAATTTACAAGTCTGAAGTGTGCTTCAGATTAAAAAGGAGTTGAAATTTTGATAGACGTATGGGAGGTAGGAATGGGGGCCAATGTGATGCAGTAATATCTAATAATCTAAATTAGGGAGATAGTTAAATTGGTGCTATAAATTAAGCTCAGACTAGTCTTGGTGGCCTATTGGTTGAGATGCTGGGATTGTTGACCACAAGTTGGCAATTTGAGACCCAAGGACTGCATGACAGGATGAGTGCCCGTTCTTACCTCAGCTCTTGCCAGCCTGGCAGTTTAAAAGCATGTAAATGTGAGTAGATAAATAGCTACCACTTGGGTGGCAAGGTAACAGCATTCCATGTACCTCAGCATATAGTCATGCCAACCATATAACCATGAAAGGACAATGCTGGCTGCCTCAGCTAGGAAATAGAGATGAGCACCATCCCCTAGAGTCAGACATGACTGGGCAGAGGAAACTTTATCCTTTTTTAAAATATATATATTTTTAGTATTAGTCAATCACCACTCTTCAGTTGATCCTGCTTCATGAGGCTATTATAAAAATAAAGCTTTCCCGAACAATTTGAAATGCATAAATGCAAATTTTCAATGATAGCTTTGCCAGAATGATTGATTACCCCTGCAAGTTTCACAGCCATGGTTAAGGGGACAGGAATGTCTGTGGAGAGGCAGTTAAAGGGATAAAGGCAATTAAAATGAGGGAAGCAGTGCCACCTTGTTGTAAAGCAAATTTTGCTGCAGCATAAGGCCTTCCCTTTTTTTACATGCATTGTGATGTTTCACAATGGCACAATTCTTTCTTGTCCTATTGACAAAGGTGTTGTAACCTCTGCATGCCTCTGGGGCAGAGCTCTGTTACACTTGATGAAAATCTTTTTAGTGTGGAGATACTAAGATTTTCAACTGGAGAAAATTGACTTCTTTTTTCTGTTAACTTAACCGAGCAACATGCCATGCAATAGCTAAGGGTTCTGTACATATTGATTCTAACTTTAAAGTAGCAGTACCGGATTGATATATTTCTGACAAATTGGCTGGCTGCAAAGAGTCAGGCTTGTCAATCAGCAGCTTTGACAATTAGCCTGCTACATCTAAAGGACTATCTGAATGTTCTTGGTCCTTTGTAAAAAAATATAATTACAAATGAATGCATTGTATCGATTTGAAGGGAGAAAGATTGCATACATTGAATGAAATGCCTTGAAGGATTTCATTTTGATCCAAAGACTTTGATTGTTAGCAGTGCCTTTATTCTGGGTAATCTCCAGATATTTTGCTTGTACTTAAATACAATCAAAGCAGACCCTAAGATAAATAATTCCTTATGATTCTGTAGGCAGAAAATTCTCTGAACCATGAAAGAACGTATATGTTTTTCAACTAATGAAATTGAAACCCTAAGCCCATAAGAGCCCTGAGGCAGGTGCAGTTAAGCAGATGGGGTGGGGGGGGGTGCGGGTTGGAATGTAGAAAAATATGGAAGGTATACCTATGTCATATTTTCATATTTTCCTAACAGACTGCTAGGCAGTGGAGAAAATGGAGTCAGTCTGGAGGGGAAAGTGAAATGGCATTTTGTGTAATATTAATACATTCAAATTGTATGTGTACAACAGACACACATATGGCAATAAATATATTAATGCTATACAAAATGAAGAGATAAATAAGAATACATAGGAGCATTTTAAGGCAACAACTATGGTACCATGGCAGATGCCACTTGAATGTTGGGAAAAGAAAACTTTTTGCTAAGAAAACTTTCGAAGAGTAAGAACAGTATGACAGTAGGTCCAATTATTTAGAGAGATGGTGGTGGTTCTCCTGTGTTGTTTCTGGCTAAAATTAGTAGAAAGCCATCTGTTGGTGATGCATTAAATTGTTATTCCTGTGCTAAGTACATGAGGCTCTATTTTACAGCCTCAATGGTACTTTTGAATTCTTCTCATGATCAAAAGGATGTGCAGTGTGATCCACTTTGGTTGATAGACAAGATAGGGAAACCAGTAGTTCTGTCTGTCTGTGGCTGGTTCTGTTTAGATGATGATAATTTAATATTTCATCAACCTTCAGTGGCTCAAAAATCTCTTGACATATTTTTTTCGGTAGATCTTAAGTTTCTACCAAAAAAAAAAAAAAAAAGCATACAAGCCCCAATTTGGTGGCTGAGGACTGCATTTAAGCCTAAAGCCATAAAGATTATTTTGATCGTAGAGAAATCATCGCTGCATTTCTCAACATGGGCAGGTTTAGGTTTTTATTTGTAGTAGCTAATATTGTTTCTTCCTCGTTCTCATGCGGCATTCAGAATGTCAAGGCTCGTGGGAAATAAAAAGTCTAAGTACAAGTGGTTAGCTGTTAATCAAACCTTTAAATAACAACACCTCTTCCCTGAAAACTTCTGGAGGTTTTTGTAGTGGCTTCTCATGCTGTGAAGCTTTACAGTTTTCCTTCCTTTTGTTCTTCCTCCCTCTCATTTCTGCTGGGTCTTTCTCTTTCAAAGATAGTTGAATTGTTTGTTATTCTAATGGCTCTTATTTATCAAATATATTGAACTTTTTGTTTTTGTTTTTGTTTTGCTTGGTTTAGTTTTTAGGTAAATCCGCCAAATATTAGCCTTTTTCTTCTTGAGCTTGCTGTCAGCAAGAGGCAAAACAGTTCCTATTTTATTCTTATATCCCATAAGTAGATTAAGATGTATAGGAAAAGTTCAGGGTGTTGCATTACATATAAAAGAAATATATTCTGACTTTTCTTTTGAGAACTATAGCAGCAACACACAGTGATGGGAATAAACCCATTAAACAGCTGTGAAGATCAAAGGGAAAACGTGGTTTAAAAAAATCTTCAAGTAGTTTAGTTTTTACCTTTATTCTAATATAGAAAAGACTCGAGAGAGGATTCTGAATCATGGAGAATTGTGGGAAAACTGTCTTCTCTAGGGTTAGCTGGTCCTGGCCCCTCTGATTTTGGTCTCCTATATTTGGTAGTATTGCTTGGATGAACTTCTATTTCTTCACCATAATTAATTTTGACTCAGTGGCTCTTCTAACATCCAAGCTCTGCTTATACTGCAAATATGTAAGGAAGGTAATTTGACACAATACAGGTAGCCTCATATTATTCAGTGATTTAATATAGAGGCTATATTTATTTTAACTGGTCCTTTGTAATTGTGCATGAAAAGGAAGATGTCTCGTTTTTTTCAGTACATCTGCCGGTAAACCTCTATTTTACCATTAAGGGATTCTCCTGTCAATTATTGAAGTAACATTTTATTTCAATACTTTGACTAAATCAGCATTACTTTATATATAGTAATATTTATAAATTAAATTGGAATTCTGCCTTGGAAATATTCAACATTTAAATGTTACCATGTTACCAACAGCAAGAATGATAAACCTCCTTTTGGATGGAGTCACAGTACCTCAGACAGACCCTGTGTGCAACCTGGGGGTTCTGTTAGACTCACAACTCCTGGTTGAATAGCAGGTGGTAGTCAATGGCTAGGAGAGCCTTCATGCAATTTCATGCTGTGCACCAGTTGTGCCGTTTCCTGAATTGTGAGACCCAGTCACTAATGCTCTACTCATTTCTTATTTGGATTACTGCAGTGCCCTCTATATGGGGCTATCTTTGAAGAGTATTTGGAAGGTAAAACTGGTGTAGAATGCAGCTTCCTCGCTCAGCCGCGGTTATGCCAGACGCCCTGAAGAACGAGCCAAACTTGGTTTTTCACCAGTGTCTTCTTTTATTGAGGTCTTCTACAAGCTGGGTCTCAATCGTGGTCGAGTGTAATCTGTACAAAGTCGGCGCTGAGAGCTTCCGTCTCTCAGCACCTTTTTAAACATACTTCACCGCCTGCATACCGCCCTTGGTCACGCTGCTCAGCTGATTGGGAAAGCGGCCGCTGTTCCCTCGCCCCATGGCCGATGTCATCAGCTCCTACTGCATACTCCAGCTGTTCTTCCTCGTCCTCACGTCGTGGTCCACCGCCACACCGGCCGCATGTCAAATGGTAACAACCCCCTCGTGCAACCCACAACCCAGTGACGCTACACCATAATGAGTCTTGACCTCAGAACATTAGGTAGGTGCTTCCCCCGCTCCAATCCCCTTCTGCTTCAAGTGTTGAGCCAGAGCTGGGCTCGACAGCAGCAGCACTGACAGTTCTTGATTTAAGGTCATTGTTATACAAGTACATTGGAGGCCAGTCACCTTTTTTTTTTTTAATTTGCATTTATATCCCGCCCTTCTCCGAAGACTCAGGGCGGCTTACACTATGTCAAGCAATAGTCTTCATCCATTTGTATATTATATACAAAGTCAACTTATTGCCCCCAACAATCTGGGTCCTCATTTTACCTACCTTATAAAGGATGGAAGGCTGAGTCAACCTTGGGCTTGGTGGGACTTGAACCTGCAGTAATTGCAAGCAGACTCATATTTACGATGCTTGCAGTCCCCTGACGGTCAGGTAATCAATCATCTGTTGCAACCTTCCAACAAGCAAAGTCAATGGGGAAGCCAGATTCACTTAACAATTGGGTTACTACCAGGGGTGAAATGCTACCGGATCGGACCGGATCGGCCGAGTAGGTAGCGGAGATTGGGGCTGGTTTGGAGAGCCGGTAGCAATCTCTAGCTGGCCACGCCCCCCCAACCAATCTGCGGCCCGCAGCCATGAGTGAAGGCAGGCAAGCGGAAGGCCACGTGTGAGACCCACTGTGCTCAGCCTCAGGGGGGACCTGCAAGGCTCGCTTGGCTTTTGGGCGTGGCGTGCTCGACTTTTGCGCTTGGCTTCTGCGGAGCCTTTGGCTGACTGCTACCCACTTGCCTTCCCCCACCACCCCGCATCCAGCCCATGATGGAGAACACGCTGCTTCTGCGCCAAGCCACCCACCTTCGGGTCCCTGAAGGGCAGGGTGTGCTCTGCTGCTGCTGCCACCGTTGGCACCGTGGCCTCACAGGAAAACTCTCCAGCGCAGTTCTGGGATGGCGGGGGAGCCCAGGCAAGCTCTGCCACTGGTGCTGCTGCCCGGAGCATCCACGTGGGAGCACTCCCCGGCGCAGCGCAGTTCTGGGATTTGTGGGGGGGGAGTCCAGGCAAGCTCTGCTGCTGTTGCTGCTGCCAGGAGCATCCATGTGGTAGAACTCCCCGGCGCAGCGCAGTTCTGGGATTGGGGGGGGGAGCCCAGGCAAGCTCTGCCGCTGCTGCCGGGAGCATCCACGTGAGAGAACTCCCCAGCGCAGCGCAGTTCTGGGATTGGGGGGGAGCCCAGGCAAGCTCTGCTGCTGCCGCGCTGCCACTGTTGCTGCTGCCAGGAGCGTCCCGGCAGGAAAACTCCCCGGGAAGGGCTCTGTTTAGACCAGGTTGTGTGTGTGTATGTGTGTGTTTGCTTGTGTGAGAGAGAGTGAGAGACAGACAGAAAGAGAAAGAAACAGGAAGGGAGAGAGAGAGACAAGAGAGAGAGAGAGAGAGAGAGAGAGAGAGAGAGACCTTCTGGGTCTAATCCAAGGTGTTAGTTATCATACCTTTCATGACATGGGAATAGGTTATCTGAGAAACCTTCTTGCCCCAATAGAATTGACCTGCCTGCTTACTCTGAAGAAGAGGCCTTCTATGGACCCTGTCAGCCAAGGAATTTCAACTAGTGAGGTAAAGGAAAAGAGCTTTCTCTACCATGGCCCCTACCCTCAGGGACATTTTGCCATCGGAGATGAGATTTGCTTCCACCCTTCTGGAATCTGACTCTGTCAGTTGGCTTGGGGCACACTTTGATGAAAGTGTTGGTTGAATGAGAAATAAGGTCCATCCCTTAAATCAGGGGTCTCCAACCTTGGCAACTTTAAGACTTGTGGACTTCAACTCCCAGAATCTCTCAGCCAGCAAAGCTGGCTGATGAATTCTAGGAGTTAAAGTCCACAAGTCTTAAAGTTGCCACGGTTGGAGATCTCTGCCTTAAATCACCTGAGCTCTTGATTTTTAACTTTTATTCAATTGTTAATTTTAATGCTTTTAAACGTATGTCTATATGCCACTATAAATATTCCAGAGCCGCTAAGGTTAGTGTGTTGGGCAGCATTTAAATTTAATTAATAAATAAACATTTGTTGGAGTTGATTAGAGAGTTATTTTTGTAGAACAGTTGTAGAACAGTTTTTCCTAGCATTGAATTCACCAATTTTGGACTGCAAGTCTTGTGATCTTTAATAATTATAGCTATTTTGGCTTGATGTAATGAAAGTTGAAATTTATTATATCTGGAGAAAAATGATATAGAATAGAAGGCTACACCCTTAGTCTTTAGTGTGCCCCTCTCCAAATTTGCCACAGATCCTCCATTTTACAGAGACAGAACAGACCAAGATCAAAGAGATCCCCAGTTGAAGTCCTCCTTTAGTCATGGAAGCTTATTGCCTAACATAGAAAGTAACCATTTTTGATTAATATATGACAAATATTGATCATACTTAACAAAACTAAATTAAAGAAAAATTTCAAAATTTCCCTGGCTGTGACTGCTTCTAGTACTATTCAGGTTTTGGGTTGCATCCCCCAGTATGTCCCTCAAGAGCCAAAGAATATTACCGTATTTTTCAGAGTATAAGACGCACCTCCCCCAAAAAAAGAGGGTGAAAATCTGTGTGCTTCTTATACTCCGAATGTAGCCCCGCCCAACTTTTCAAAAGGAGGTTTCAGAGGCTGAAAAAAGAATCAGAAACGAAGCTTCAGAAAAGAAGCCCCAAACAGAGCTTCATAGGCTTTTTTTCTGAAGCTCTGTTTTCGAGGCTGTCAGAGGCAGAATTTTTTTTTCCAGCAGTTTCAGAAGTTTCAAAGGCAGAAAAAAAAAGCAAAAAAAAAAAAAAAGCAAGGCACAGAGCTCACAACCAAGGAACCTTTTGCTAAAATTCACCTCTGGGAACAGCTGATTGGGGGTATTCCGGGAGGCCCATCCACCTGCCAATCAGCTTTTTTCTATTTTTCTCCCCAGAAACTAAGGTGCGTCTTAAACTCCGGGGTGTCTTATATTCTGAAAAATACGGTATATATCCTGCCTCTGATCGTGAATCAGAAGGTTCCTAATGTGGTCACCTATTCAATCTATGCAGATTGGAATCTGCTGGGCACTTATTTTATAAATTACCAATGAACCATCCTAGTGCTATATTAAAAAGAAAAATAATAGTTCCTTTGTTTGGACAATGGATGGTTGCTGTTTTTTTTAGGTGTCTTTTGTTTAGGCCTCTATTATTTTAATTGTTGGCTTTGTGTTTGATTATAAAACTTGGTTGTATGCCAGGCTCACTTATTCAGTCTCGTAGAGCTCTTGCAGCTTGTTTAGAAATTATGCAAGTCATGTGGAAATTAAGTAACCTTCCTAGAGCCACCTTTCTTATTTTAAATTTATTCATAACTATGACTTCTTGGCATTTTCAAAATATACTTTTACAGATTGTAAGATATTTTCACAAGTATACATAAGGTCTTACATTTAAGGTAAGACTGCCTTAAGAAAATTCACTGTTGATATCTGTTATCAGCTTCCACAGGGGGAAAAAGGCATCAATTATGCTGTTTCCCCCCCCCCCCCATACTTTAACATTCTTTGTAAATCCTATGCATCGACTTCTATGATGGATCTCAACCTCTTAAAAAATGAATACATCTAGAGTTCATACGTTGTTCAGAAAAGGGGTATTATAAACTCATTCATAAAGGATCAGTTTGTTTTTCCTTAAATACAAAAGAGGCAAATGCTCTTGTTATAAGGCTCTGTGTCTGATGGGGGAGCATGTTTAGGCCACACTGTATTGAAAGAAATATTTCTTCGAAACCTCTAAACACTTTCGTGATAAAAGTACAATGCTATTTTCTTCCAGTGGTGCTTCACAATGCTATCAGTCCTTTCTTCTTTGAACCTCTTTTTCTGTCCTGCATTATGTTGTGTCTTTTCTGCTTGATATCTTCATAACTGAAATTATTCATCTGTCAAGATATACTAAAATAGAATTGTGTTAAAATTCTCCGCTTAGTGTAGAATTTAAGTAGAAAAAACATACAGATACATGTACTCGTACACATATACACACACACCAGAGAGGTGTGTGTCTTGTTTCCTGAAAAACAAACAGCCTAGATTTAAGAATCCTAGGATTGGAAGGCATTGCGGAGGTCTTGTAGTTCAGCCTCCTGCCTATTATAGGAATCCTCAGGCTATCCCAAATTGCTGTCCGCTCTTTGTTTGAATATCTCCAGTGATGACTCTAGAGCAGGGGTGGGTAACAATGGCCCTTTTATGACTTATGGACTTCAACCCCCAGAATTCCTGAGCCAGCCTGGCTCAGTATTCTGGAAGTTGAAGTCCACAAGTCATAAAAGGGCCATCGTTCCCCACTCCTACGCTAGATCAGGGGTCTTCAACCTTGGTCCCTTTAAGACTTGTGGATGTCAACTTCCAGAGTTCCTCAGCCAGCTTTGCTGGCTGAGGGACTCTGGGAGTTGAAGTCCACAAGTCTTAAAGGGATCAAGGTTGGAGACCCCTGCCCTAGATGATAGAGTAGACATTGCTTAATTGCTTTCACAATCTGGAAATCCTTATTTTGAATTAGGATTTCTCTTTCTAAAGTTTCCATTCATTAGTTCCTGAGCATTATGGAAAATAAATATTTACTTTCTGTGATAAGTAAAATTCCAGAATAAATTCATTGGTATCAGCAGTTATATGAAGTTGATGAACATTCCAACTATTCTGCACATTACAATAGTGAAGGAATGATTTCCAGAAATTTTATTTACCTGTGTTGAAGAACCTCACTGATATTTTTAATATCAATTAATTTTAATAAATTAATTTAATAGTTTTATATTATTCTGAGCATATATTTTCTTGGCATCAAGACATGTAGGTATAAAATTCTTACATGTTTTAAGGGAGCTGTAAATTTTTTTGCAGGAGCTGAAATTGCCCTGTCCTCAACCCAATACCTACCATTTTGTGATTACATTTTCTTCCCATTAATGGGATCTTAGAAATTCTATAATGGGACTGCCTTGGGCACAAATTGCTATGGACAAAATTGGCTTCTAAACATGCTTAGTAAAAGAATGTATGTAGATAGAAATGTACCAGACACCAAATCTGAATTCAAAATAACCCATGATATTATATCCTTGTAATTAGTTTTCCTAATCTAAAAAAGACTATAGATAATACAGTGTGAGACTAAAAGTCCTTGTTGTGTGAAGAAAATGAACCAAATGTCAGGTTCCGTAAAGACTGGAAAAATAAACCTCAGCAACCAAGAGCAGTAACCAAGTTTGTTTATCATGATATCGGTACTAACTGACCACCTTAAAGTGTTACAGAAAGGAATCTTCATTGGAGTTGATGCTCCATGCTCCCCATCACCTTTTTAAGCAGCATACAGCTCCACTCCAGTGCAATCACTTAATTATCCCATTAACCAGTATCCTCCCTTTCCCTCCCCATCCATCACAAGACACTTCAGTTGTTCCATGCTGCTCCATCTTTCCTTAAAGTGATAAAAGTTGATAAACTGCTTCAGTGCACGACCCTGATGTCATCTAACATGCGGCTGGGAAGTCGAAGTGAGAGGCATGCCTTAGGGCTGACGTCTCAGGAGAGCAGGCACACAGGAAGGGTTGTCAGCGAAAGTGTGCAGCAGCGGAATGGCAATTCCCACACGAATGGCAGCCCCAAGTACCGTCGCAAGGCTGGGGCTGACATGCAGGCCCCTCTATCACAGAGATGGTGTCTAAAACATAGGAACAATAGTGAACACTTTAAAACGATAGAGGCCCCAGCTTGTCTGGGTACCAACAGTAGTACTTGGCAATGAACCATGGGGCAGTTACATCACCCTCCCGAACCAATGAAGCCTCAGACCAGGGATACCCTTTGTACAAAATGAGGAATTGTAGCATCCCCCTATGCATCTGGTGTCTAATATTTCTTCAACCTCATATTGTAGGCCACCATCCATGGGAGGTGGTGGTACATCTGGGATCCCTCTCATCTGGGCTGATTTTACAGGTCTCAGCAGGCTACAATGAAAAACAGGATGGGTTTCCCCTAATCATTGGGGTAGCCATAGCCTGACAGTTACTAGATTTATAATCCATTCAATGGTAAATGGGCCTATATACTTGGATCCCAGTTTCTTACTGGGAAGGCCTAAATTCAAGTATTTGGTTGATAGGTAGACTCTCTGACCAACTTGGAAGGGTGGATGAGGTTGTCGTTTCCTATCCACTTGTTGCTTATATTTTCTAGCAGACCATTGGACCTCTTCCTGTATGATCGACCAGACACCCTGGGTTTGCTCCACCCACTTTTGAATTCCCCCATCTGTAGGATCCACCCGGGAACATGTTGTGACAGATCTTTTTTTCTTTCATTCAATTGTGTCCAATTCTTGGATACTCCTTTGACAAGTCCCTGCAGTTTTCTTGGCAAGGTTTTTCAGAAGTGATTTGCCATTGCGTCCTTGCCGGGGCTGAGAGAAAATGACTGGTCCAAGGTCAACCAGCAGGCTTCACACCAAAGGAATACTGGAACACATGGTCTCCTTGATGCTTTAACTGTTAACTCCTACCCCAAACTGGCAGTCTCACAACAGATCTACACGTAAATATATTTGTTTTGATATGCCCTGTCTTTTCCTATACAAACTTGCTTGATTTTGGGAGGGTATTATTTTTTTTTAAATAAGAGAGAGAGTCATGGTTGTAGATGCCAGTTCCTCAATTTTTAAAATATTTGCTCCCAATTTGATAAATGTTTATAATTTTAGCCATGTTGTTTGAGAAATATGAAAATTGTGTAATAATGATGCATAACTGAAAAAAATTGCTGTAACACTGCATTTCTAACTTTGGGGATAAGGTTATCTTACAGATGTGATGGCGAGCCTATGGCATGCATGCTGGAAGTGGCATGCAGAGCCATCTCCTTGGGCACACAAGCTGTTGCCCGTTGTTTTTCCAGGTTCTGGTGTGCCGGCCAGCTGGTCTTCATGTGCATGGGAGGCACCAAAAACCAGAAGAGAAGCCATCTGGTGCGCATGTGCACCAGGTGGCTGCTCTTTGGGTTCCCGACACACGCACATGCGCGCAGTCCCGTTTCGGCACTCTGTGCTGAGAAGGTTCGCCAACACTGTCCTACAGTATAACAACATCACTGACAAGAAAGAATACATCTTGCCTACAGGAACAGAAATGTAAACTTGTGCCTTCTCAAAATAAAAAATAATCCAGTTCAATATTCCTTCTGTCTGTTAGAGTAAAAACTTTTAAAAGTGGTACGGTAATAGCTGAGAGGATCTTAAAAACTACATTTGGATACTGAGATTGTGGTGAATTCTTTTGCATGGAACTGACTATTTTCTGCTACTTGCTAGTGGTCTCTAGATATGTTGAGACTACGACTCCCAAGAATTTGTGGCTTCTAATCAGGGTACATTTAAAGTAGCACCCTGTTGGGAGAATGTGGAAACAGTGATAATATGGAGCAGCATTAGTAGGTCACTTATGCTCTGTGTATTGTCCATTTTTATGAAAATATTTTGGTATCATTGGCAATCACTAATCCGATTACAGTACATTCTTGTCAAGTGTGTTGTTGGCGCCAGAATGATGATAAGAATAATATGTCTAGGTTACTCCAGTTCGAAGTAAAAATATTTTTACATGAAATAAAGCCTAGTTCGTTGTGATGTACTTGGCTACCATTAACATTCATTGTTATGTAAAAGAATATAGGATTATTTTTTCTACGTTGCCCTTAATTTTTTTATGCTATATCCTTATTTAGTAGCATGCTGATAACCGAGGGGGTTGATGGAGACCAAGTACTTTATTCCACTTTCCATATTTAGCATAGAATTCTAATCCCTCATCTGCCAGGTCAGAGATAAGTTTTTTTTAAAAAAACACCTTTGAAAACAGACTAGCAATTATTCTAATGTAAGGAGAGCTTTCTCTTATGTGGTTCCATTACTAAGTAGTAAATTCCTTTTCTATCTCTGTAAGATGCAGTGCCCTCTTGCCTTCCCAGGCACAAGCTATCCAGATATGCTCTATAACTCCCAGAATTCCCTGCCAGCTAGAATTACTTTGATGTCCACATGGGTAGACATCAGATTTCACATAGCGCTACAAATTTTAAAAACAGCCTTTGAAGTTAAGATCCACATAAAGTTATTGGAGACTCTGCTGAGACAATATTTCTCCAGAAGAAAATGTAATCCAAAAGCAGACTCTTGTTGATGTTTGTTAATTCATAGTCTGGTTCTCTATAAGCATGCAAGTCTATCTGCCACAAGCAATCAACCTTTAAAATAGAATTTGTTGAATTTTGACATTGTCTGGTAAGCCTGCGATGAAAGAATTTTATCAAGTTATACTCAGATCATTCTAGGAGGTGTTGATTTTCTTTCAGTTGAATTCGTTGCCTAATCTATTCTTTGAATACAGATAGTCTTTATAAAGGAGAATATTTGTAGCTCAGGGTTGACATGAGGTGTTCTTGGTGCTCTCTGAGCTTGCTTGTTTTCTTGCAGATATTTCATTACACAAACTAGATAGCACCATCAGTGCTGGGACTGATTATGTTGTCTAGTTTGGGTAATGGAACATCTTCAAGAAAACAAGCAAGCTCAGAGATCACCAAGGACCCCTCAGATAGTTCTCAGTTTGAACCCAGAATTTAGGTTGTAGGTCATTGCAGTTGTTAAGTGAGACACTCACGTGACCATCTTGCTCAATGACCGCAGTCCCCGTTGCAGTAGCTACTGTAGGTGAATGAAGTAAAAAACAACAACAAACCCCTGCTTGATGAAGGTAGATATCTCTCCTCTGTATGCAGAAGAGAACTGCAATGCTGGAGTGGAGAAAATAAGCTGCAGTGCCCAGCACTGAGGTTCCCTCCACTCCATGGGCAGAAGAAACTCCTTGAGCCTCCTTGAGAACAAATCTCCTTGCTGGAGAGGCTCCACCCTGTGGACAAAATCAAGGCAGCAATTTTGCTGTTAAGGAGGCTGGGTAAAAAAAGTCCCTCTCAAAAATGCAAGCGATTTTTTGACTTGGGAAAGCTGTCAGGAAAAATTACATATTTTATTTATAGTTTAATTTATAGTTTAATTTCATATGGCAATTGCATAATTGTGGGGTACTGACAACCCGCCATAAGGGCAAATGGATTGCCAAGCACCCTGACTGCAATCATGTGGCATGCAACAGCCCCATGTTTGGACATAAGTCCCTTTGTTTAATTGGTTGTAAGTCCCTTTGTTCAGTTCCATTGTAATTTCAAATGGTTTCTGAACAAATGGTCATTAAGTGAGGACTACCTGTGTGTTAAGAAACCGGACGACTAAATGGAGAATTAGAGAGTAGCGGTAAATGCATTTGTTCCCTTTCATATGTGAATAGACAATGATAGAAAAGTGTTTGCAAGAGTTAATGCATCACACTGTTTTTAGAATGCATAGTGCTTTTTGAGGGCATAAGGGAGATAAAATAAAAAGTAAGAAGGAAAAACAACTTTTAGACGTCATTAACTCTAATGCAAGTCCTACAAAAGCAATTGATATGTTCTGCTAAACCTAAATACTGGCCTCTAGCTCAAACTGCTCAAATGAAAAGAAATTTTGCAGCAATATTGGATGAACTACAGTAACTAGCAAACCTAACAATGTGACATCACACACACTCAACTTTGCTCGATTTAAAACAACTACCACTAAACAATCAGTAATTTATTTGGGTGACAACCAGCAAAATTTAAAAGAACAAAGCAAACAAAGCCGAGTGAAGTGAATAAATAAATATAATATACTAACAGCTAGAAAAGAAAATTCCAGGGCTTAAACTACAAGATGTTGTGAAGTCAAAAAATCATCACAGAAAGCAGTAGTAACAGACTATTTGCATATTGTTAAGAAATACGGGCGTGTCATTGAATAAAAGTCATCCGGAATGAGATTTTAACTTTATCAAATACTAGCTTTCTTATAGTTTTAATCTTACACGAACATGGTTTTTGGAAAAATAATTATTTTGATGAACAGAATTAAGTTCAAACAGTCCTTTTTTAAGGCTTGTGCTTAAGAATGATCAATGTCATGTAACAGATTGACCTCCTTAAACCATAAAACCACTTACAGTCTGTTATCTTGCCACTTCTGCTGTGCCCCTCATTTTGGGACTGAGAAACTGCTTCCTCAGCTGCTTGCTGTCATTACTTGATGATGTAGCAGAATGCCCAATTCAATGAGCGAAAGGAACTTTCGGTCTTGTGTTTATCTTTCCAACCCATTTCACTAGTTCTGTGGTTTTTGCTTCCTTGTTTTAATTAATCAGATTTCTCCAGTGAAATATTCTGTTTGTCCAGGACCCATGCAGCTAAAATAATTTGAATAAAGTTTGAATTCATGAGCTGGAATGGAAGTCTCTAATCTTTCTCATTTTTGCTTTATTTTGTCTGAATGAGTTTTCCTACTGTTAGTGGCCAGTGATATTCTTGGTGAGCTAAAATAAGAGCAAAACAAAGTGATTTGCAAAGATTCATCATTACTCTTATTCATTTTCTTTCGTTTGCACAGAAATTCTGCATAGTAAAGACAAATCTGACTTAATTTGCTGATTGGTGACATTGTGATTGAATTTTCCAACCCATGCTATAACAGGACAACTGCATTAAAATAAATTTATTTCTAATCTGCTAACACTTACAATAATTTGCAACTCCTGACTTTGGTTGAGATTTTCTGAGAATGTTCTTCTTACTGCATTGAACTAAAGGTGAGATAAAGTGATACCCATTACCTCTCATTACTATTAAACATTGTATATTATGGTCACTGCTGGCAAAGTTTAGAGAACATTGTTGCCTTCTATTTCAATTGTATTCCTTCCTTCCTTCCTTTCTTTCTCCTGGCTGCAATAATCTCACTACTTACAATGTGTGACTTGTTTGAGACAGGCTTTAGAGACCTTGGGGTGATGGATAAGGGCATGAAGGCAACTGACTTGGAATGTGTTCAAAACTTGACAGTAGGAAGCAGGAATCTATTAAATTTCAACATCTAAGGTCAGAAACAGATTTTCAAGTCCTGAGAGAATTCCCAAAGGATCAGGGGTGGTTCTAAGAAAGGGCATCTATAAAATTACATTTGTTCCATAAAATATAGTATTTGGACAATGTTAGAAATCTAAAAATAGATTTTTTAAAAGCCTGATTGAGGCAATCTATATCACAGTGGTGCTTAATGTAAATGTTCATGTATGATGTGTGTACATGCATAAATTATCATTTCATGTAACAACTTTAATATATGAAACTACTTATTTAATTATCTATTCCGGAAGATTTTTGTCTTTATTATGTCTGGATTGTGACAAAAAAACGGTTTTTATGTTCTTGGAAAAATGCTTACCTACTACATATCAAAGACAAAACCTGGTGTTGTGACCCAGGTTCCTGGACCTGGACTCCTGGACTCGGATGATTCAGAAAGTGAGGGAGAAGACCTGGCAAGCCATGCTTCTCTTGGGCCCTCTCCCTCCCTGGCACCCACTCAAAGGGAGGAGGAGGGGCCGGCAAGGCCTGATTCTCTTGAGCCTTCTTCTGATTTGGCAACGCCCCAAGAAGAGTTTTGGAGTGATGCAAGACTGCGCAGACTGCGTGACTGGCGCGCGCAGCAGAAGTAGCGTTGGGATAAAGCCAAGTCATAATTGTCATGCAGTGACATCTGCAGAGACTATAAATAGGAGGCGGGACTTCCTGGTTTTTTGTCTTGGACAAAGCAATGAATTTGCGCGGGCAAACTGTATCAATGGAGGGAAGAATATATTTGTGAGTAATTCTGGCCTTATCTATAATTTCCTCATTATCTCCAGAAACTTGGCAGGCCCGTGGGTAGACGTGGCCAGGACATTTATCTATGTAAATAAATTAGAAAAGGAGGCCTCTGACTGACTCTTTGCTGGGAGTATTGGGGGGAGGGAAACAGAACACCTGGCTTGATTGAATGTGTTCTTTCCCAGCTTTTGGATTGATTCTTTATTGATGCAGTGGAAGAACTGGACAAGATGATTTTATGTGGTCAAGATTTGATGTTTAAAAATGAACTGTATATCTTTTTTAAACATACATAATCGTTGTTGGTATTTTATGTAGTTACGGGTATTTTTCTCTCTCTCTCTTGTTTGTCTAAGCTTTGTTTTCCTCCTACCCACCCTGCATTTCCGTTGTATTAAAAAATAAAAAGAGTTTCTCAAACTTTGTACTTCTGTTAATCTGAACCCCAGATTAACCTGAGGCTTTCCAGAATCTTTAAATTCAAGTAAAATTTGTAGTTGGAAATTAAATTCCAAAATCATTTGAACATCAGACTTGAACATTAGGTGCTATCTAACAAAATGAAATTTTGAATGGTGAAAAAAAGTAAAGTTCTACATTTAGGCAAGAAAAACAAAATGCACAGGTACAATATATGTGGTTTTTTGTCAGCTGCTGCACGTTGCTTAATAGTGGTGACTGTGATAGGGATCTTGGAGTCCTAGTGGACAATCACTTGTCCAGCAATATGAGCCAGCAGTGTGCAGCAGCTGACAAAAAACCCAATACAGTTCTAGGCTGCATAAACAGAGGGATAGAATCAAGATGATGTGAAGTGTTAATACCACTTTATAATGCCTTGGTAAGCCCACGCTTGGAATACTGCATCCAGTTTTGGTCGCCACAATATAAAAAAGATGTTGAGACTCTAGAAAGAGTGCAGAGAAGATAAACAAAGATGATTAGAGGACTTGAGAATAAAACATATAAAGAACAAATTATTCTCCAAAGCACCAGAGGGTAGAACAAGAAGCAATGGGTGGAAACTAATCAAGGAAAGAAGCACTAAGAACTTAGAACTAACTTAGAACTAAGAAGAAATTTCTTGACAAGAATTAATCAGTGTTACAACTTGCCTCTAGAAGTTGTAAATGCTCCAACACTGGAAGTTTTAAAGAAGAGATTAGATAACCATTTGTCTGAAGTAGTGTAAGGGTTCCTGCCTAAGCAGGGGTTTGGAATAGAAGACCTCCAAGATCCCTTCCAACTCTGTTATTCTGTTCTATTCTGTTTGAAATTCAAATTAGAATACAGGAAATATTGAAAAAATCTAAAGCAGGAAGAAGCTGAAAACCTTAGAAACCATTTAAAGTTGGAAAACTAAGTGGTATAATATACACGATAATATATACTGAATATACACTATAATCTGAGATGATTAACTTTTCTCCTTGTATTGTTTCTATGACTTCAAATTTCTATGACTTATTCAGTATTTTTAAGTTCTCTTCAAAATTTGTTTCTATGGTGGTATAATGTTCACTTTTGTTTTGCTGCTAGCCACTCATTTTTATACAGATGCCTTCTTGCTATTATTTTAAAGCATTTGGCAGCCTGTTGGTATCCAGACTTCAGTCTGGAGAAAGAAAGTGGAGCTCTTTACCTAAAGCCTAGACAAAAGGAAAGTTGGAAAAGTTTTAGGGTGACACCAAAATTGATCTAAGAGTGTGGTACCATGAAAGGGAAAAATCCTGTATTGTTGGAGAGAATTGTTCACTTGCTCAAAGTTTGCTTGAAGCTTTGAGAAGAGAAGTGATAGATGTTTTTGAAAAGCTCATCCTAGTGCAATATATAATATAAAGTATTTCCAGTTATTCTGTGCATAAGAAATTGTAGTAGACAAAATGTTTTTTGCTACTGTAGATCTCTTCTGCGTATATACTTTTAATTTATATTATTTATCATAAGTGCTTTCTCATCTGACTCTTAAGTAGCTTTTTTTTGGTACCTTTGTTGGCCAAACTGTAAATTGACCTAGTCAAGTGCTGGAATCATTTTTTTTTTGCCAGGTACAAAGGAGCCAATTATCACACAATTTTGTATCTGTTTATTACAGGGATAAAGAGGTATGCTCTGGGGACGAAATCACAAACCTAGAGCCTCAATACACAAATCAGTGTAGCTTTTACATAGTTCTGAAATAGGAACACATGATCTTTGACCAGCAATAGAAAACAAGCAGTAGATTATTCACATCTCTGATTGAGGGTTGTCCTCTCAAGAGGCAGACTTAATATTACAGCCCCTGTCCTTGTGTGCAAAATTTCTTAGCTAACTGATCTGTAACAGGAAAAGGGGAGTTCACACAATCTACTTGATCTTTTAATATCAGGCAGAGGGGCCAACCATGTTTTCATTACCCTTCTGGTTTAGGTGACAATACAGTGCTCAGTAGTTAAAATGCTGGGCTTGTCGGCTGGAAAGTCATCAGCCCAGGTTCGAGACCAGGGCACCATGCAATGGGGTGAGCTCTCATCTTCACCCCGGCTCCTGACAAACTAACAGTTTGAAAGAATGCAATTGCGAGTAGCTAATTGGCACCACTTTGGTAGGAAGGTAACAGTACACTGTGATGTGGTGCTGGCCACATGACCATGGAAATGTCTTCAGAGAGCGCTGGCTTGAATTGGAGATGAGCACTGCCCCCTATAGTCAGCAACAACTAGCAGAATAAAATGTGTAGGGACTCCTCTACCTTTTTATCTGGTTTAACAGTACATGTTCTTTGAGAAAGCTACCATGTGGCCTTCCAGGAATTTTAGAGCAAAGACAAAAAGCCCAAAGAGAGAATATCTGAAAACTGAAGTATCATTAGTCCTCCACTGTAATTGAGCCAAGAATTACAATCATAAGTCTTGCCAGTCATTAAGTGGGTCGTCTCAAGACCATGACCAATTTTACAACTTTTTGTTTTTTGCAACAACTATTAAGCAAACACTGCAAAGTTGTTCAGTGAACCCATTGACTGCAGCGGGTGTTTTTTGCCAGAAATTGGAGGTAAAGCCTGGTTTCCAGCAAAAAACATTGTAACTCATGGACACTGCAAATGGTTGCAAAGGTGGGCCAGTTGCTGAGCAGCCAAAATGTGATAACTGTCAACTTCGAAATGGATCAGGGTTGGCACAGCCATTTTCTCCGTTTCTCAGCTTGACGCACTTTGCGAGGGAGAAAGGACCTCTGGAATGTCATACCAGATATCAACAACCTACTATCCCATGGGAACCAAGGTCATCCCAACAGGTGCTGGCCAAAGACTGGAAGATGTTACCAAGGAGATACCAGAACACCTAATTGGACAATGTGACCTGTGACAATGTGGGAGGGATCTGTCTATTCTTTAATCATACTGAAAGCACAGGAAACAGCCAAAGCTGGTTTTGCTTTTCAGTTGTGCCGAAATGATGTACTCAATTAAAGCAGTTCTTTGAGAAAGCCAAAAATCTCAGAGTTGCTGAAGTGGTTGGGTTCATTAGTCGGGACCTTGACAATCACTTGACCACGCAATGGTGGGTTCAGCCATTGGAACTTTGAACTAAAAAATTTGGAGGGCTCCATCAGAATTTCAAATGGTCAAATGAGTAGCTAATTATAATTCACAGACCATCTGTAAGCAAAATGAAGGTTTTTCAACAAAATGGGGTTTCTCTGGCTAAAACTAGCTACCAGCCCAATACCTTCAAGTTAGTGTGGACTCCTGGTGACTACTGGTCAAGTCCTTGCAGTTTTCTGGACAAGATTTTTTGGAAGTGGTTTACCATTATCTATTTCCTAAGGCTAAGAGAAAGTGACTGGCCACTTTACTGGCATTCTACCAAAGAGCAGAATAGAACTCAGGGTCTCCCATTTCGAGCCCAGTGTCTTAAGCACAAAACAAATCTGGCTCCCCCAAGCAGCTTGTATATAATTTTAATTTTGATCATTTTTATAATGTTATCAGGTATCTTTTACAATACACACAATCAAGATGAATAATTGAAGCCATGACACTATGTAACATCAGAGCAACTATAATATTCCCAATTCTCATTGTGCTTCAGCCCTCAGATTTATAAAGACCCTTGCTTTTGAATATTTTCTAAATATTAAGGGCTTGGTGCTTATATCTGATGAGAAAATTCTGCACAGGAGATAGGGCAATGGTGAAACCTTGAACTGGTTTACTACCGGTTTGCTAGCTGCGCAAGCGCACTGTGTGCGCGCATGTGCAGTGCACATCACGCACCAAATGCAAGGTGTGTGCATGCATGTGCAGTGTATGCCAGAAGGAGGCATGGGGTAAGTAGAACAGCGCAGGAGGCAGGGTTATCAGCTGTGGCACACAATCTTTTTTTTTTACTTTTAAAAGCATTTTTTTACAACCTATTTGGCTGAATAAGTTGTAAAAATGCTTTTAAATATAAAAAAAGGGCTCTGACAATCAGGCAGCTCAGCTGGGATTGTCAGAGCCTTTTTTTAACCTTTTAAAAGAATTTTTTTACAAATTCAACAAATTCAACATGTTTTACCTTTTAAAACCCTTTTTTAAAAGTAGCGGGGAAGCGGGCAACCGGGCATTGGGTGGGCATGGGCGGGGGATTTTTGCTACCGGTTCTCTGAACCACCTGCTGCCATCGCTACCGAATCAGCCGATCCAGTCCGAACAAGGAGCATTTTACCCCTGAGATAGGGATATATTTTAAAGTAAAACCTCAATGTATATTTAAATCAGTGCGGACATAATTGCTTCAGGCTTATCCAGAAAATTCTGTTAGAGAGGCTGTTTGGTATGAAATGTTTTTTTTAAAAAATCACTGTATTCTAAAAATGTGCAGAGGAACACGGTATGTTGCAATATGGTCTTGTTTTAGTGATAAGCTTAACCATTTAATTAATTTCATATAGGCATTTCTACTTAACACATGGATCATTCTTTTCTTATTAATTTAGATCGGGTTACATTTTGCTCATTTTGATTACTATAACATATTTATGTTTTTTCACTGTATGACCACTCTTTAATCAGGAATCATTTTATATTTTATCATTTCAATGAATAAAATTAGCAACTAAAAAAAAAGTGGTATGAAAGACTATTAGAAACCAAAGAGAAAGATGTCCAGACTCAGGGCGGCAAGTAGCCAAAAACTGGATACTCTATTGACAAATAAAAAAAGTCAACTTTGCTTTGAGTTATGCAATTTAAAGTTGCCAGAAATAGCTAAGAAAAGTAGCTGCTGGGTCTTTGGTAAGGGCACTTTACTCTCTGAATTATACTTATAATTTTTCTGTGGCCTTTATGAAATACAGATTTCAGATATCTATAGTATGATTTTTGGTCTCTCAGCAACATAGGTGACATGAGTGATATGAATTGTGGCATAAGTTTAAGAAACAGCTTTGGGGTTAAATCTCTAGGTCTTCAGACTCAGGAGGGCAGAATAAGCCAGACCACACAAAGACTTGGAAGGTGGTGAGGTCAAGTTAAAAGGCACCATAGCTACCAAATACTGTGCAGACTGTTATAAGCCGCATGGAGATTAGTGAGCAATGGCAGAATGAAACTTCCCCTCCGTACATGCTTTCCAGTCACCTATGCGTTACCAAGACAACTCCAACCATTGGAATACAAATTATTCTTTGGGTGCTACAGCAAAGTTGATGTTGACTAACCCTGCATGCAAATTTAAGTGACAACTGTGTAAACAACAGCTACTATTAATCATCAGAAGAGTCAACAGGAGCTGTACTCAGGAAAAATGTTATTGGCAGGGGCAAGGAAATGGAACAAGGAGAGGAGGGGAAGCCTGCACACATACACATTCACACCCAAACAATTATTGGCCTTGTAATTCATGACTGCTGAGTCCTTGAGTTCTGACTCCCTAGGAAACATAAGTTATTCTTGTTCTGGACATTAACTATAAACAAGCCTTGGGATAGAATGAAATCTTTTCACATGCAAAAACTGCCAGAGCCCTGGCTTTGGAAAGTTTGAAAACAGAAAAAGTTGTGACAGCTATGGCTTTTGGAGTATTTCTGAAAGACAAAGATGTTATAAGGTTGCCCAGTTGGAGTTGGTGCTTAAGCAATCTTAATTTCCAGCTGAGCAATTCAGTTACAGTACGAATAGTTTTTGGACTTTTAGACTTGAAGCAGTAAGTTGGATCCAGGCTAAGTAAAGTAGTTGTGACTGATTTAAGTTCCATTAGTTTCAATAGATTGGCTTCAGGCATAACCAAATCTAATGCTATTTCATTATCTCTTGCACTGTTTACACAAAAAGCATTAACAATTGTGTTAACAGCGAAGTCTATTTATTATTGATTTCTAACGTATTTACTCTACAAAATATCCACGTATGATAGAAGTCAGTTTTACTATTTCTGAAATTTTGTAAACATTCAGTAACTTTTGGCAGCTCTGTGACACCTTTTGGCAAGAATGTTTTGCAGCTATAACACTTTCCTTAATACTGTAATTTCAAAATACCTTTAGTTGTTTTCCTGATTATCATGTGGAAAAATCAACAAGGAATTAAATTCGGTTCTATTTTCAGCCTGAATAATATCTCAAGATGTAAAAGAAACCCGAAGATAGGTTTTCTGATAGCTGGAATCTATTGTATATTTGAACTGATCCCTCTTGGCAGCCGATGAATTGTTTTGCCTGCTTTAAGGTGCGTTCACATAAGCAAAGCTAATGTTTTCAACACAGTTAGGTTTGTAGTAAACCAGGGGTGAAATGCTCCCGGTTCTGATCAGATCTCACGATCCAGTAGCGATCATGGTCAGTGGTTCGGCGATCTGGTAGCAATCGTCAAACCACCGGCGACACCTGACACCCGGGTGTCATTACTTCCTGGTTAAAACCAGGAAGTAATGTGGTTTTTTACCTTCTGTGCATGTGCAGAAGGTTTTGCGCATGTGCAGAAGGTCTGCGCGTGGCATGTGGACTTCTGAGCAGCTAAGGAAGGTAAGACGATTTCACCCCTGTAATAAACATATTGTAGATGAATTGAACAATATCCTTGCTTGGGGTGGTTTAAAGTGTCAGATTTCAAGATTAAGATTATGATAGTAGAGTGATATAACTCAAGGCAGATGCTTATTTTCCAGGGTGAAGCAATTCAGTCTGAAGCAGTTGCAATTCTAGGTCTCCACAAAGCTCTAGCTTGGTTTATGTGGAACTCTAATAAGCGAAAGATGCCAATATACTGTAGCAGCCATGCACACTCTCACACCCCAATGTTTATTCTTTATGTAAACTGATACAGTCAGAAGGAGAAAAGTCATCCAGTTTATGATTAGCGAAGCCTAAATCATGTTCTGTAGTTCGAGGAAGACTGTTTTACAAAACTCAGCCACCTCCCTCCCCCACTGGGGTTTTATGCTCAGCGCTTGGCTGGGGTGGGGAGCGCTTCCCCATGCCGTCCCCTTCTTTCTCTTGGCCCTGCCCACGAGGGAGGAGGAAGGCCAGGCTTGGGGGATGGCCCCCACCCTGCAAGATCTGCCCCCGCCGTTCTCTCCCAGCCCTCTTTGCTGGCGGAAACAGCAAAAGTACCATGATGAAGGCGGAATCCTACTGCCGCACAAAGGCAAGTGCAGGAGCGCTTTGCTCCCACATTGAGGTTCCGCACATCTCCACCCCCACGACAGGGCAACAGCTCTTTCATCCCTCTGTCGCGACAGAGAGCCACAGAGAAGTTGGAATTGATTGAGTGAAACACGATGGAGAAACATGATTGAAGCTGGGCTGGGGTGATGGCATGCGTGCCCACAGAGAAGGCTCTCATGCCACGTCTGGCATGCATGCCATAGGTTCGCTATCACAGACTTATAGGCTCCTGGGGCATGTTATTATTATTATGGTCCTTACAGTTACCTACTCTTGCTTGCTTCTTCGATTGAAAACAGAATATTCAGTATTGATCAGGATAGACAGTATAGCTTGAAATCTGTGCTCCCGTATTATAAAAAGCCCATTATAGTGTAGGTAGTCCTCAATCTATGACCAGAATTAAGCTCAAAATTTTCATTGATAAGCAAGGCAGTTGTTCAGTAGTTTTGCCTCATTTTATGACCTTTTCCCCACAGTTGTTAAGTGAATCCCTGCAGTTGTTAAGTTAGTAACACCGTTGCAAAGTGAATCTGGCTTCCCCATTGACTTTGCTTGTTGGAAGGTCGCAAAAGGAGATTTTGGGAGATTTCAAACATAAATATGAATTGGTTGCCAAGTGTCTGAATTTTGATCATGTGACCACAGGGATGTTGCAATGGTTGTGTGAAAAACGTTCACAAGTCGTTTTTTTCAGTGCCATTGTAACTTTGAATGCTCACTAAATGAACTGTTGTAAGTCAAGGACTACCTGTAACTAAAATAGTAAATCTAAATTCCCAATTTAAATATGAAAAATAAAAAAGGCAAAATATATTAAACACAGAATTGCTAGTTTTCAATCATCTGAAGGCCTTAGTGAACAGCCAGGTTTTTTGCCTGCTTGCAAAAGTCTGTGAAGATGAGGACTGGACCATTCTGAAGAAAAAAGAACTGCTGTGGAGAACATCTGTCATTCGGCCCTCTCCTGCCATGAGATATCCTAAAAGGCTCGCTTTTTGGATGAAAGAGGCAGAAACTACTTGATAAAAGTTGTCTTATTAAGAATTCCACAGTGCTTCCACTTCATTCTTATCCTTTATTCAGATTAACTGTTAAATTGCAGGGAAATAATAGGCTTAGGGGAGAACCACCTGAAATGGTTGTGAGATAAATTGTTTTTTTCTATAATCTTTCAACATTTATAGGATTATTCTTTTTTTTAAAAATTCCAAAAATCAAGAAAATTGTTTTATGTTTCAGGTAGCAACATTCCTGTTTTCAAACTGTCCTGTACTGAGGCTGCTTCCTTTTTGAGAAGGGGTTAACTCTGATACATTATGCAGCACAAAAACTTTATTCTTTAGATTCCTTTAGTCTCTCAATTTTGTGGTAGATGTCTCAAAAAGTGGTAGCACTAGTTTTCTTGAATGAGCTTAGAAACTAAACAGGGTCAAGCCTGGTTAGTGCTTACATAGGAAGTGCCATCCTGAAAGAAGCCATTTTCAAAACACATTGGTATTGTATCCAAGAATAATAGCCTACCGGAAGCAGAGCACAGTTCAGAAGAGAGTTACTGATTTTACGTTAAGATTCTGAGAAGAAAGGAGTTTGTGTCAATACCACTGTGTTTTATCAGCAACCATTTGGCAAAAGAGGAGATTATTGGGCACAGCAGCAAATAAACAAGCAGGTTGATTTAGCTGAGATTAATTTGATGTAATTGCTGACATTTCATAAATCGCAACTATGGCTTCCAGATGTAAATAATGCATTTTGATGAGTGGATTCTTAGGAGCAGGCCTGAAATTCAGTTGATCTGCAAAGCTACACAGTTAGCATGTTTAATGGGAATGTGTGAGATTTGTCTGAACTTGGGTTTTTTATTGTTCTAAAATTCTGCCTCGTATCTTGTGTTTTAAACATGAAGTACCAAGGAGTTTTCTTAGCAGTGAGTTGAAAGAATGCATCATTTGAGAAGATTAGTAGAATATACATTGAATGATTATTTCTAACATTTGAGAGGGAATTATTCCACACTCCTAAATTTGTAGATCACAGAAAAACTTAGAATAATGGCCAGCAGCTGTTAGAATGATGCACACTAATGATATCCATTCAATATGTAACATTTTTATTCAAATAGGTTTTGTTACATAATTATAATCTTTCATACAGGACTCTAAGGAAGATAGCTGGGTATTTTTCCCATGCTGCAAATAGAGAGCTGAGATGTGAGGGGGAAAATGGCTTGCCCAAGGCAGAAGAAAAACTGAGAACCTTAAGACGAAATTCATAGCTCATATTTTATCATATCCTATCCCAGTGATGGTGAACCTTTTTGCCGTCGTGTGCCAAAAGCGGAGGGAGCGTGCGTGTGTGCCCATACCCATAATTCAATGTGTCCCGTGCATGTGCGGGTGACCCCCCCCAGTCCCCCCGCTTTTGGCACAGTGGACCTGGTAGGCCCGTTTTTTGCCCTCCCCAGGGTTCAGAGCCTTTCTAGGAGCCTGGGGAGGGCAAAAACCTTCCCCACAGCCCGAAAATCAGCTGGCTGGCGCGTGTTGGAGCTGAGCTAGGGCAGTGCTTGTGTGCTCATATATATGGCTCCACGTGCCACAGGTTCGCCATCTTGGGCCTATCCTATTACTATGGGATAGTAAAGTCCATGTGTTCTTGAATTTCCAGGCTTAAAATTGGAAGTGTCCACATAAACAAAATTAAATTCTGATGGTTTTATAAGTTGTTGTTCTATATTCTTTGGCAAGGAAACTTTCATAGATTAGGTGGCAATTTATACCAGTGTTTTCAATAGAATATATATATATATTTTATTTTATGTATATGTGTGTGTGTGTGTGTGTGTGTGTGTGTGTGTATGTATGTAAGTATGTATGTATGTATATAGATATGTATGTATATATATATATATTTCAAATGTTGATTCCTATTTTTTTAAAGTAACATTTATAATTTTTTTTAAAAAATCTTGAATGCTAGAATTCATGAAAATGTATGCTTTTGAAACAATATTTCAAATATTACGTGCAGCTGTAGGACACTCTGATCATTGCATGATTCACCTTGTACCTGCTTACAGGCAAAGACTTAAAGCCATAAAACCAATAATTAAATCAGTGAAAACCTGGACGGAGGAATCAGAATTAAAGCTACAGGCATGTTTTGACTGCACTGATTGGAATATTTTTAAAGATACCTCTGCAGACCTGGATGAACTCACAGATACTGTAACATCATATGTCAGCTTCTGTGAAGACCTATGTGTACCTACAAGGAACTTGCGAATACACAGTAATAACAAACCTTGGTTTACACCTAAACTTAAGCAGCTACGACATTCCAAAGAGGAAGCCTACAGAAAAGGTGATAAAATGCTGTACAATCAGGCCAGAAATGCACTAACAAGGGAGATAAGAGCAGCAAAAAGAAGCTACTCTGAAAAGCTAAAGAATCAATTTTCAGCAAATGAACCAGCAAACATGTGGAAAACTCTTAAAAATATCACCGGCTATGGCAAACCTCCTTCCCAGGCTGAAGGTAATCAACAACTGGCAGATGACCTGAATGAGTTTTACTGCAGGTTTGAAAGGAAACTACAGCCACCTATCTCCACAACCCCATCTCAGACACACCAACAACAGCCAAGCCTCCTACAACTGACCCCATTTCATTGGGTTCACAACCCCTAGTGATCACAGAAAAGGAAGTGCAGGACCTATTTCACAGACAAAAGCCAGGAAAAGCTCCAGGCCCAGACAAGATAACTCCTTCTTGCTTAAAAGTCTGTGCTGACCAATTGGCCCACATCTTCAGCCATATCTTCAATAAATCACTAGAGATGTGCTATGTTCCTTCTTGCTTCAAACGCTCTACCATCATCCCAGTGCCGAAGAAGCCCACCATCAAGGAACTGAATGACTACAGACCAGTTGCTCTAACATCTGTAGTCATGAAAACCTTTGAAAGGCTAGTGCTTTCCTACCTGAAAACCATCACGAATCCGCTTTTAGACCCTTGCAATTTGCATACCGAGCAAATAGATCAACAGATGATGCTGTTAATATGGCTCTGCACTACATCCTACAACATCTTGAGTCTCCAAAGACCTATGCAAGGGTCCTTTTGTAGACTTTAGTTCAGCATTCAATACCATCATTCCAGACATTCTCCTAACTAAGCTAAACCAGCTACAGGTACCGGAACAGACTTGTAAGTGGATCACAAGCTTCCTAACAAACAGGAAGCAGCAGGTGAAGCTAAGCAAGATCACATCAAATACCTGTACAATGAGCACAGGGGCCCCAAGGCTGTGTGCTCTCCCCACTTCTCTTCTCTCTGTATACCAATGACTGCATCTCCAATGATCCATTTGTTAAGCTACTGAAGTTCGCAGATGACACAACAGTGATTGGTCTCATTCGAGACAATGACGAATCCGCATATAGATGAGAGGTCGAACGACTAGCCTTGTGGTGCAACCAAAACAATCTGGAACTGAACACACTCAAAACCGTAGAAATGGTGGTAGATTTTAGGAAAACCCTTCCATACTTCCACCTCTCACAATACTTGACAACACAGTATCAACAGTAGAAACCTTCAAATTTCTGGGTTCTATCATATCGCAAGATCTCAAATGGACAGCTAACATCAAAACATCATTAAAAAGGACAACAAAGAATGTTCTTTCTGCCAACTCAGTAAGCTCAAACTGCCCAAGGAGCTGCTGATCCAAGTTCTACAGAGGAATTATTGAGTCTGTCATTTGCACCTCTATAACTGTCTGGTTCGGTTCTGCAACCCAACAAGAAAACACAGACTTCAGAGGATAATTAGAACTGCAGAAAAATATATTGCTACCAACTTGCCTTCCATTGAGGACCTGTATACTGCACGAATCAAGAAGAGAGCCGTGAAAATATTTGCAGATCCCTCGCATCCTGGACATAAACTGTTTCAACTCCTACCCTCAAAACGACGCTATAGAGCACTGCACACCAGAACAACTAGACACAAGAACAGTTTTTCCCCGAAGGCCATCACTCTGCTAAACAAATAATTCCCTCAACACTGTCAGACTATTTACTGAATCTGCACTACTATTAATCGTTTCATAGTTCCCATCACCAATCTCTTTCCACTTATGACTGTATGACTATAACTTGTTGCTGGCAATCCTTATGATTTATATTGATATATTGATCATCAATTGTGTTGTAAATGTTGTACCTTGATGAACGTATCTTTTCTTTTATGTACACTGAGAGCATATGCACCAAGACAAATTCCTTGTGTGTCCAATCACACTTGGCCAATAAAATTCTATTCTATTCTATTCTATTCTATTCTATTCTATTCTATTCTATTCTATTCTATTCTAAAAGAAATACACAAAGTAAAAAAAGAGACATTGAAACATTCTCCTTGTTATATAACCTAATCAATTATTGATATCTTCACATTATATCTAAATTGGATGCAATTCATTTTAGATATAATAACAATAACATTCCAATAGTTTTGATCAAGTGGTTTAAGGCACCAGCTAGAAAGCAGGAAACTATGAATTCTTGTCCAGTTTTAGCCATGAAAGGCAACTGGGTTTTTTTGGGCCAGTCATTCTCTGTCAGCCCCAATGCAACTCACAGGGTTGTCGAGTGGGAAAATAGGAGGCGGAAAAGGAGTATTAGATATGTTTGCTGCATTGAATTATTTTATAAAAATAATAAAGCCATGATACAAATAAATAAATTAAAAATAGTTTTAAAAGGAGAGTGCTAACGTTCTGTTTTGTTGAACGGTATATTGGCAGTAATAAAGTAAATCCTTCTGTTGTTCTAATTATTCAGTTTATTGTATGAGCGTGAAAACGAAGGAAACCAGCACTTTGTTATTAATAGACATTTATTTGGCTTTCTTCCACTGTTAACAGGCTTGGATTGAAAGATGGACCTGCTGTTCAGTTTGCAACTAAGGTTGGCATTGGAGAACATTATTAAAATGGCTTTTATGTATAATTCAGCCAATTTCACTGGAAAACAGGTTCAGTCAAATGCAAAGTGAAGTGCGCTCTCATGAATAAACCCAACACTCTTTGGTTCCAAATCCTTGTTCTTTATTGTATATGAACAAATTGCGAGGGACGACTGACAGTTTCTTGGTACTTTCTGCATTGTGGTCTCTTTTGCTTTATGCAAACCCTTTGCCAATTCCATTCATTGGGAGGCCTTCCTGTTGCATCTGTCAGATATGTTCCTTTTTGTAGCTCTTGATTATCTCATTTTGCTGATAGGCAGAATGAGTCTTTCTATTTTGCATTGCCAATCTGCCCTTATTTTGTGTCTGCAAAGAATGAAAAATGCAAAGCGTGGCTTTGAGCAATGCAAATTATAGCCCTGTCTTTCAAGGTCATAAGCCACATTTTTAATTTTTTCCTCCAGTTTGAGTTTGCAATGGTTCAGTCGCAGAGGGATCACTTCCTTCATCATTGAATAGCTTAACCTCCTTTTATAGTCCATAGTAGGAAATTATTTTATGATGGGCAATCCAGACTAACCTTTTCAGAAGGCTGCTGATAAGCAGCAATCCATTCTTTGTATCTTCTTCATGCTAAATCTAATGAATACACCAGATATATACTGTGAATTTTCAGAAGGTGAAGCAGGTTTCCAGGTATTTTTGATCCACAGCCTAATAATTAGTCAAGACCAAACTTTTTCATTGTAGAAATTTAATTATAGAACTTTGTATTCATTTATTTGACTTGTATGGTCACCCAACTCTAGTGTTTTACAACTAAGTATAAAAAAACACAAGATAACTAAACAAAAGTTAACACGCATATAACATAAAAAACAGAATAACTAAAATGGTGACAGAATAACTGAGGCCAACCATTTTATATCATTGTATGGTCTGTTCAGAAATCTTTCATTCTGAATAGGATCAGCTCATGTTATAGCCCAGTGTTTGGAAAAAAAACTAGATTTTCGTGGCTTTACAAAGGCCAGCAGGATGGGGCCATTCAAACCTTAGGGAAATAATGGTCTATAGGGCAGGTACCATGACAAGAAAGGTTCTTGTTCTTGGGTTCCACTAGGTTGCTTCAAAGAAGGAAACTCCCCCACCCCACCAGATTTCATGGGACAAGAAAGGCCAATGAAACTTCAGCAGTTCCACAAATAACCAGGAATTCCATGAGAGATTTCATAAGTGCTAACAGGACTTTGAGTTGCACCCAGAAATTTATAGGGAGCTAGTGCAGCTTCTGTATGTACAGACACGCACCCGTAAAACACAAGATATATCTGCACAAGAGCCACAGGGGTGATTTATTCTTTCATTGGGAGTGTAAAATCCCCCTAAATTATTTACCAGTTCTGTCTTTTGGACTGACCTCCGTTTAGAATTAAAGGAAAGTCCCCAGATTAGGAACACCGCCATACCCACAGGTACTCAGTTTTCTTTGGATTGAGTCAAAGCTTTGTTTTTCCCTATAGATACCAGATACTAGGGAGGAAACGTGGCAGCGTCACTTTGACATCCTAGGGTGGAGAGCTATAGCTTGTTGCCACCAGCAGATTGATGATATCTGTCAAAGCATATAGTCATCACCTTATAGAATGAAAGAATGGATCATTAAGAGAGAAGAAACAGCAACTAGTCTGTTGAGAAAGTGGAAAATGTGAAAAAGAAATTCAGAATAATCCCATCTTTATTTTGTTTAATGTAAGATGGCTGAGAGGAACCCCAAGAAGCTGGGTTGTTAGAACCCAGAATAATTAAGTCCTTATTCTTACTGGTTCTTACTGGTATAATTGTCTGACAGAGGAAAGTAGGTTATAAAATCTTAAATGGGAATCTTGGCAGCCAGTTAGGATCTACACTTGCGCTGCAGTTTGACATACTATGCTAATAGTTATATAGCTATATAAATATTTGGGAGAGTGGAGAAAAACTCATTGGCCTCAGTGTTGCACCTGATCAGCTGATTAATAACTTTCATGTTTCAGAGAATGTGACATGTGCAAAAAGTTCTGATTTTGAAAAATATTAAGTTCAAAATAAGGTGATTCAACTACTCTGGAACTGCTTCAGGTTTCAGAAAACTGTTTTGGTCTTGAAATACCTTCAGAATAATCATTTGTTTTGAATTTAAAATGGAACATTTCGAATGAAAACGATTTTATAATTTTAAAAAATATTTCTGATTTCAGCCTTCCGAACACGGACCTTTCACTGGTTGTGATTAAATCTTGTGCTCAAAACTGATATGTGAAAAACATGGGGAAATAACAACATAGTTTGGTTCTCTGTTTGAAAGTGGAGCCTGACCACTTTCTCTTCTCAGGTAGTATTTTCAGAAATGATTTGGCATTGCTTTCTTCCTAGAGCCCAGAAGGGGAAAAAATGATTCAGGGTAAGCAGCTGGCTTCCACACTTACATTTCCCCATTCGTAGTCTATGTATTCTTCTTCCTTTTAAGACTGTTGCTTTTGATTGCTAAATCCCCTTAAATTGATAGGCATCTATCTGCAGAAGTGGTGGATAAGGGTTCTGAAATCAGTATTTGTATAGTTACATCAGTCATAATTGCATCATGGCAGAGTTTGCACCATTTCATCTTTGCAAGTGTGTTGTCATCATAATGTAATCTCACTTTGCTTACTTAAAACAAACCCTTAAACTGAGAACATTCTATACACATTTGAACTTGTGTTTTCCAGGTCTTCTATTTATTTATTTTTGCCATTATATGGTATACATTTTTAGCTTTTTTTTTTTTTTTTTGCATCCCAAAACATTAAAAGCTTCAAATAATTAGATATTAACCTGTTTGAATTTGTGCCCAGAGTAGACTTGGGACAGGTACTTTTGTGATAATGTTGTTATTTTAAAATAATTACACCTTCCTTAAATTTTCACATACTTTATTTATACCTTTTGCATTGCAAATTTTGGATTCTTGCAATTGTTCAATCTGTTTTTAAAATATTATTTGACTACAATACTATATAGTTTTAGCCAATAGCCATGCTAGCTGGTAGCTGTAGTTCAGGTACTTCTATAGTTCTTATTCTTTTTGTAGAGTTTATAACTATTTCTCAATACATTGGATACAGATGAAGAAAAGACTCTTATGTAAGAATGTGGGAACGATAAGATTTTTGTTATTTCCCTTGCTTTATTATAGCAGAGCAAATAAATCATATGTGAAATAATAATCTTTGATTTTTATTCCATAGCTTAGTTCCATAATTCATTTCCAAGTTGACTACTAACAACACATTTATTCAACTGGTGATACCTTTTCCTGGTTATTCACTAAACAGAAGCATAATTTTTCTTGTAAAATAATCATATAGTTTGTATGTGCTTATAAATGGTTAATCCTTTGCATAACAGTCCAGCAATGAAACTATGCATTTACAGATTTTATGCTGCATAGAAAATTATTTATTTAGCCCAACCCATTTTAAATTATTTTTTTTAAAAAAAAAACCTACATAACTAGGTTTACAATACTGAGCTTGAGAAACTTATTCTTTTGGCTCTTAACCCTGATTTTTCCAATACTTCCAATACTTTTAGATGTCATTTTTTTATTGTTTTACTATAATTTTTAAAATTGGGGTTAGAATGCAGTACTGCAGGCTACTTCTGCTGCCTGCTGGCTGCCTGCAATTTGGCAGTTCAAATCTCACCAGGCTCAAGGTTAATTCAGCCTTCCATCCTTCCAAGATTGGTAAAATGAGAACCCAGATTGTTGGGGGCAAGATGCTGACTCCGTAAACCACATAGGGCTGTAAAGCACTGTGCAGCGGTATATAAGTCTAAGTGCTATTGCTATTTGGAAGATGTTTAGATTTCAATTAAAGGTTCAATTACACTGATTTATTCCTAAAATGCCTATGCACAGCAATCTTCTCAATTAACAGTTAGCACCTGTTTGGATAAGGATCAACAGAATTCAAATGGGGTTGGATTCAGTTGGCTTGTGACTAGGTAGGAATTCTAGGCTGATCTCTCTTTTAACTCCTCAGGTTCTGTCACTCCTTCTCCTACATTATATTTCAATTTAAGGAGTTCTATAAAAATCCTCATTAGGAATTTACTGGGGGGGAAACACTGTGTTAAATTAAAGGTGGAGATGAAGTCCACTTTCATACTAGAATGATACGTGTGTGTGAGAGAGAGAACTTTTATCCTGAATAGAATTTTGGTCTAGAATCTAAGCATTCAAACAGGTAGGTCTCCTAAAATTATGTTCCAAAAATAATATTCTACACATTAACATCTGGGGAGCACGGATTGTGATGAACTATTTTTTTTCTTTCGATTTTGTATGGTTATCTTTATTATAAACTTGTGAGTATTTTTTTTCTTTGGCTCCACTTACACATTTCATTTTTAGCCTGCTTGGTCCTATTTGTGTCTTAAAATTTATTGCAGTAACATGGAACAGTTGCCCTGGAATTAGCATAAATTTCACTATTTCAGTCTGTGTATTTTCTTTTGATTATCTTCTGAGATGCTGTAATAATGCAATAACCAGAGTTATATCCCTTGACATAGCTCTTCCCTTTTGTCTCTATAACTGGATTTACATAAGCAGAAGCTCTCCCTTGGTGTGCAGACTCCTGATAAATATGGATGTAGAGTGTGCACACATGCTTTTTTTTCAAAAAAAGTAAACTATGGGCATATGTATATTGAATTCAATATCTCATGTGTGTATTCAGACATTTTCAAGGCATATGATAAATTCTAAGCAAGGATTTATGTTTGTTTGCATAGTTTTTCCTGTGGATGCTCCAATATTTCAGCAAGCAAGAAGTATAGTAGTACATTTTAGTACAATTTTTTTTAGGACCATGCAGTTATTTATCTATCAAACTTGTATGCCGCCCCATCTTGCCCAAGGTGATTTTAGGTTTGGATTTAATCTTTAATTTGGATTTGAAGAGAAGAAGATAATATAGCTTGTGTGGTCCCATACATCACTCTTTTTGACAGATCAAACTCTGCCTTTCCTGGTGTTAGAAGAAATATCCATCTGGGTTCAGTTCCAAGTGGGGACAAAGACACTGGAAACATGGAGGCTGCTTGGAAAGATGGCTTAATGGTGGTCAGGATCACATGGCTTGAGTTCCTGAACAGAAAAGGGATGAGATCCTGTGCGCTCCCTGGCTTTATGCTTTCTCTGAGCTTGGAACTTTCTGGGGCACAGGAAGAGTATCCTGATTGGTTGTCAGACTCCCAGGGGGTGGGGGTCTTAGCTAGCCTTATTCTGCCTTTTTAAATAGTTTCTAAAATATTTCATTCTTCTAGGAGGGGGGTGGGTGCTAAATTCCTACACTGAGATTACCCAAGTCAGAAAAGAAATCACATTTGGTTTAAGGTCCTGCTGTGAGGAGCAACATGTATACCATTTTGCTGCAGATTGTTGAAGAGCTTAGAGATTGGTGTACAGAACTACTTTTAGGTTCCAAGGAGGAATAGGAAACCAAGTTTAATTAAAAACATCAGGCTAGAAATCAGGAGTTCTAGTCCTGCCTTAGGCACAAAACCAGTTGGTTGTCTTTGGGCCGGTCACTCTCAACCCAAAGAAGGTGGCAACATTTTCCTCAAAAGTGTTGCCAAGAGAACTGAAGGGGTTGTCCAGGCAGGTTCCAGGAGCCAAGACTGACTCAAAGGGATCCCCTTCCCAATAAAAAGCAAGACATGCAAGCATTTTAAAACTTAGCAAATAATTGTCTTTATTTTAAATGCCACTCCATTTCCAAAGACTGCAAGACAAAAAGAAATATAAAATAAAAGCATCAAAAAGTTGGTAACATAAACCAGGCCATGTTGCATCACCATTCAGGTTGCAGAATTTTCAAGCATCCCAAAATACTTCTCTGAAGGGTCATATTTTTACATCTCTTTGAAAAAACAGTATCTTCTTGCAAACTGGATCCTTTTTGGCCCCACTTATTTCAGACTATGATGGCTGCTGAGTGAAACTCCAAATGCCAATTCCAGATTGCAGAGGGAACAAGGGGATAACAACAGAAGGCAGCTGAGTTGAATTTAAGTGCAAGCTACCTTACCTTCAGATCTGAACAAGCTAAGAAGCTCTCATAGACTTTGGCTGGCATTCTTTGTCTCTAGCAATCTAGATCTTCAGCTTCTCTGAGGAAGCCACCTGGGATACATGATGCTGGCTCTGGACCTTCTTGCATCGATGTAAGGAACCATGGTGGATTTTTTTTACCTCAGGTTTTCAGAATTTTCTCCTCATGAGCACTGCATCTTATCTCATGGTAACCAGTTTTCCTGGACCTCCAAAATATTTTACTCTTCAAATGCATTCTTTGGATCGTTCCCTACTCTCCTGATCATTCTATTTTTGCAAACCTAACTGGTAGCTGATTTCCACAGATCTGTTGCAGCTTGCAGATTTGGCATTGCCTTATTGAGTAATCCTATAATCAGAACAGATGGCTGCCCTTCCAGTGGTCATTTATATACAGTAGTGTAACTCCCTTTCTTTTTATCGTCTCCTGCTTTTAAATCATTAAACAAAGGCGCTGTCCTTCCCCACCAATTCTGAAATTCTACGTATAAAAGAACAGATTCTCCCCTAGTAACTGCTTTAAATGCCCTTTGAAATGCTTATTTGATTCATGTCTCTTTGGGGAGCATTTGAAATTGTCAGAGATAAACTGCTAGAATTTTCTACCTTGTTCTTTATAATATTATTAATCAAAACAGTTTCTGCAACTTGATAAGCTTCCTTTATATTTTCTTCTGTCACCAACTGAACGATGATTATAGTTGGGACTGTAAATCTTGGTTGAGTTTTATAGTCTGATCTCTTCTGATTGGATTCTAGTTTTATCCTTCTTGTTCTGCTCCATGGAATACAACAAAGCTATTTATATATATTTATATAAATAATAATATACAACTAAGCTATATTATTATATATTATTATATATATTATTATTATTATAACAATATAATATAATATAAATAATAATATACAACTAAGGTATATATATATATTTATATAACAGCATTCTGTGCGCCTTTGGCGTTGAGTCATGCCGGCCACATGACCACGGAGTCGTCTTCGGACAGCGCTGGCTCTTCGGCTTTGAAACGGAGATGAGCACCGCCCCCTAGAGTCGGCAACGACTAGCACATATGTGCGAGGGGAACCTTTACTTTTTATTTATATATGCTGCCAGGTAAAGTAATTGTAACCAAGAGGAATGGTTGGTAACCATAAGTTCAGCAAAGCTGAATCTTTATGATATTTTTGAAGAGGTTCTACTCACGGGATGAGTTTAGCTTTTCCTGCCATTTGCCAGAATTAACATATGGTTGTTACTGGTATCTGACAATTGTTTTCTTCTTGCTCCATGAACAGCAGTTAAATCTCTAGTGGTTTTAGTTACATTGGGAGACTAGAACAGAAAATAGTCAAAGAGATATTTTTCCACAGTACCTTTAACTTGTCAGGGAACAGATTGTGGGAGACATATTCCTAGCATATCTGAAAAACATCTGGTTGGGAAAGTTATTCCATAGCTCATAGTTCATGTGAAATTTTTCAGACATATACTTTTTAAATTATGTCTTTCTGCTTCATGTGGGAACTTCTGTGAAATTCAAGTTACACATTCAGCCAAATATTTGGTGCTTGTGTTAAAGTTTTACTTTTTTGTAGTTATACTAAATAATCTTAAAATGCAAGGAAAATCTGAGAATCCATATGTGGAATTAAATTGTAAATATTAATATTTTATGTTTCAATTATCATCCCATACTTTAGTACTATATACTTGTGTTTTAAAAACAAAAAGTCTTACTGTGATCCACAAATGATTAAACAATATTTTATTTCATTTTTGTACTATTTATTTCTCCCATAAGAAAATCTCTAGTGCCTATTTTGTAGTGTATTGTTATGTATATATATAGCCCCAGAGTTAGAATTGGACTTTATACTTTTGTATGCAGATTCTGCACCTTTTAAATCGTATTTCCTCAATTTTTCATGCCAAATCGACTTGGCTACAATTGTTAGCACTGTCGCAACTGCATGGCCAATGGTAGGGACAAAAGTGTTTTCTAGTAGTATATCTGGAATGATAGATAGTTATAATATGTTTACCGACTTTAGTGTCATTCCTATGAGATACATATTGTCTGGTAGAATGCAATTAATAATAAATAAGACATGGAAGTTGAGTCAAAACAATTTGTAGGACATCCCAAGAATAATTCATAAAGGTACTTCATATCGAATTATCACAGGAATTTTCCCAGTTGTGAAATAAGGCATATGTCACTTTGGTTTCTTCCTAAAATAAAACAAAAAGAAGTCTATGCCCTAAATCCAAATTTCCCCATTGTATTAAAAAAATTATCCATGATGCTAATTCACCCACCCACCCCCCTTTATTAAAATTCAGAGTTGCCATGACAGCTCACCTGGGTGCCTTTTCCACATTCTAGCTTGCTAAAACAATGATTGTAACTGGATGTTGGGAAGAAAAATAAATTAAGGGAAGCCAATAAATTCCATATTATATTTCTTAACTGGCTGATTTTATATATAGTATATAGACCTGACTTAAAGATTCATGGCATGAATTCTTCTTTAAATTTCTCCACCCCAAATATGATATAATAATTAGACTTCTGTTTTTGTCTTATAGACATTTGTCAGGCTCACACACTTTCTTAGCCTATTTTTAGGCCTTTTTTGATTAACGTTTTGATTCAGACATGTCATTTGGATATAGATGCGAATTATTGCTGATTTAAAGTATTTTTGAGCATGGACCACAATGCATTCTTCAAAGGTACAGTCAGCTAAATCCGCGGCTGACCATCGGTGGCGAGTCATTGGCCCCGATGGAGAGGGTGCGCAACTTAGGCGTCCTCCTGGATGAACGGCTGTCTCTAGAAGATCATTTGACGGCCGTCTCCAGGAGAGCGTTCTACCAGGTTCGCCTGGTGCGCCAGTTGCGCCCCTTTCTGGACCGGGATGCCCTATGCACGGTCACTCACGCACTCGTGACGTCTCGCCTGGATTACTGCAACGCTCTCTACATGGGGCTTCCCTTGAAGGGCATCCGGAGGCTACAGTTAGTCCAGAATGCGGCTGCGCGGGTGATAGATGGAGCCCCTCGTGGCTCCCGCATAACACCCATCCTGCGCAGACTGCACTGGCTACCTGTGGCCTTCCGGGTGCGCTTCAAGGTTTTGGTGACCACCTTCAAAGCGCTCCATGGCATAGGGCCGGGTTATTTACGGGACCGCCTACTGCTACCAGATACCTCTCACCGACCCGTCCGCTCTCACAGAGAGGGACTCCTCAGGGTGCCGTCAGCTAGGCAGTGTCGTCTGGCGATGCCCAGGGGAAGGGCCTTCTCTGTGGGGGCTCCCGCCCTCTGGAACGAACTCCCCCCAGGACTCCGTCAACTTCCGGACCTCCGAACCTTCCGTCGCGAGCTCAAGACACATTTATTTACCTGTGCAGGACTGGCTTAGATTTTAAATTTATAGGGGTTTTAAATTGGTTTTAACATTTATATTTCCATTTTTAATAATTGGGCATTATAATAAGTTTTTTAATGATTATTTTAATTTGTATATAGATGTTTTATATGCCTGTGAACCGCCCTGAGTCCTTTGGGAGATAGGGCGGTATACAAATTTGAATAATAAATAAATAATAAAAGGAGGCAGTGCTTCAAAGACTTCTTTCTTTTATGCTCAGGAACAATTCAGGAAGGAAAGACTAGTTGAGAATTCCTGCCTCCTTGGTATTGTTTTCTTGGGGGCTGGCTGAAATCCTCAAATTATGGCAGTAGCCTGAAATAAATGTGGTCAAAGTGTACTGTGGGTTTCTGCTTTTTAAAGAGAGATTGCAGCAACGCACCTTGCAAGTTTAGGGTGGAATGAGTAAGATAATTGAAATTAAATGCACATAAATGAGTGATTTACAACCGATAAATAATTCACATCATAAAGATAGGAGTGGGCTATGGTACTGCCTTGCCATTGGTCTATGTCTTCCCTAGAGAAGTATTGCTTCTAGCAACTGGGGCAGATTAAATTGTTGGCATTAAGTACTTTAGGTTAATCATTCTCAGTAGCATTTGTTTATATATGCTTGTTTTAATTGAAAATTGAAGGATTTGTATTGTTCAGAGTAGCTTGTATTTCATGATCCCTGAATTCATGCAGCAAAAACAATAACCACTTAAGATTTTTCTGTCTGTCAGTAGCATCCATTGAAGATACTCAGGTGGCTTCCATTGAGTTGAAAAACTGAATTGTTTTCTTTTTCCCCATTCAGTCTGGATTAAACTGTTGGATCTCCTAAGGCGATTTACTTAACCATCCACATTATAGTTTATCAGCAGATGTTGGGCATTGCAAGGAAGACGACCTTACAGGCTATCTGATTGTGAGGATGCAAACCAAGCCTATTAATACCTTCAAAATGCCATCAGATGGTTCTTTGCCAGTACTGTATGTCTTTCCACCTTTTGTGATGCCTGATAATAAATTAATTGTGTTTTTAAAGAACACTGTCAAGGGAACAAAGCAATCCATGGCACCATCTGCTACCAGCATGTTTGTGTGGTGGTGGGAGTTTTGTATCTCCATTATTCAGGATCGTTGGCAGACCCCAGTGCTGCCAGCAGACCTTTTCTTCAAAAATAATAGCCAGGGTATTATTGGTAGATCAGTGGGAAAATGGCTTTGTCATGCCAAGGCTGGGGCATTACCAAGTAAGGAGTAAGCATATTGGAGCATTTTGGGATGGATGGTGCAGAAAACAAAACGCAGATCAAAATGGTAAAAATTTCTGGCCGTGCATTTTATGAAGGCTATTAAATTATAATGCTTTATAATAATAAATAGTTTCAATCTGTCCTGAAGGAAACGTTTTGAGGCTAAATGTAGAAACCAGAGAACAATGTTAGTATGCAATTTGCATATTAAAATTATTATAAGCTTCTTTGAAAAACATTAAATCAATGTAATGTCACAATACGAAAATATAACCTGTAGAGGATAAAATCATAATAGTCTTATGGAGAGAATATGGATATCTGCTTTTATTTTCCTCATTATTTTCCATTCATGCTGAAATTTTCTATTATCTAGCTCGGCAGACAAAATTATACAACACCATGTATGCTTATAATAATAGTGTTTGGAAATATTTGACAAAAGGTCTTATTGACCATAGTAGCTACTATTCTCCTGAAGACAGAATTCATTTGAAAACAAATCGAATAGCTAACATGTGAATAGTTCAAATTGCTGCACAGTTTCAAGGCTTGTCCCTAGATCAGAACTGGGCATTTTATGGCCCCCAAAGCCACATCTGGCCCTTAGGCTGTTCCTGTCCCACTCTCGTGAGGTCAGTCAGAAATTAGAAATCAGTTGTAAATAAATGCACTGCAGGGGGCAGAAGAAGAAGAGTGGTCTGGTTCTGCACAGTCACCATGAGCTCCTTCAGCCAATTGACAGCGGTGGGAAGATGAGAAGAGAAAGTGCTCACCCCTGGCCTGCAACAGCTTGATGAATTGAGATGACGGAGTTTGAGGACATCAGGTTACAGTCCCATACAGTCCATAACAGTCCCACTGGCCCCGTGGGAAAATTAATTGCCTGCCACTGCCTTTCATGAAGAAAAGCAGGAAGCAACCTATATTTCCTTCATCGATTCTGAAACTGATGTCTGAATCAAGGTAGCATTTGAAGATCCATAATCCATAATAATAATATTCTGTCTGATATAGGCAGGCGAATGTCTCTAAGTTTTAAGAAGGCCATAGTTGTTTTTAAAACAACCCACATGTGCATTGCCCTCCTCCTTCACAAAGAGACAAGTGTCCTTTCCATTACTTAGAGAGACTGTGAGAAAAATCTACTGGCACTAAGTTGCCTGTGTATATAGGTTTTTCATTTAAAAATAGAGTACTGGTTGAAATTCTTGTGTTTTTATTTCAACCACCTTAATAAGTCTAGGTAATCAGAGTTCTGGGAAAGTTGTTGCTCCAGAAATTCTAATTTCAATCACTCCTAGCTGCAGCTAGCATGATCTTTGCCGAAGGAGTGTGGATTGTTTAACTAAAACATCTGGAGGACAAGATGTTTCATTCTTCCATTTGAAGTGCACGTAATACTTGACTGTCTGATCTGATTTCAGAATAATAACTCCATAGCAAGCACAAGATCTGTGATATGCTTTTACATGGAAAAACCCTACTTACTTGAGATGAAATTAGCTAATAAATCAATAGAAAAGGTTGAGGTTGCCAAGCAAAAGTTTTAAAAATAAGAACATAAATCTGGAGGCTGCTTCAATATTTTTTCTGCTTTAGTACATAACCATCAGCTGGGCCACTGGGATAACTACCTGCTGTTGATAGTTCATAATTCATGTGATTTGTGCACAAGAAACAATACACTCCATTCCTCATGGTATGCTTGTCTGTACTTAACAATACTGTTTGAAGAAAGCCTAACATTTCTTAGGATGTCACAACATGGAATCTACATTTTATGATAAAAATGATAGCTTATCATATGGGATGGTTTGTTTTGTATGGTTTGTATGGTTTGTATGGTTAATACCATACTGTTTAAAATTTGGCCCTCTGACTTTTAATGCTGCTTTTCTTGTCTTTAGAAAATGGGCTTTGGTTAGACATATAAAATCATCTCATTAGGTGGAAACATTTAATTTTTATCTTTAGCTATTTTTAAATTGATGGTCAACTGATTCCAACTGAGTAAATTTGTGCAATATATTTGCACTACTTTTAAACCCTGTGAGTTGTAATGGATATGTTGGTTTCTTCTCACAACCCTCATTTTACCATACTTCCTAATTGTTTAGGTTGATAGGTTGAACTATCAACCTAAGCAATATGAAACTCGATTCCATTTTATTTCTATGTACTATTCGAAGTATCTCTGAAAATAATTTTCCTTGATCTGATGCCCTCCAAAGCTGCTGGCATCCTCCAGTTTGATAATGCTGGTTGGGGGTGGAAGTCAAATCATTATTATAATCAAAGACCAGCACAAGTTAAAAACACTCAAGGAATATCCAATTAAAAATTATAGAATAAAATAATAAATAACAGGTAAAATCTATATTAAAATCACAATTTGTCATCCAATCTGTCAGTTGCACACAAGCAAAAGACAGCATGGCCTGGCTCCGTGATGGTGAACCTATGGCAGAGCCCAATTTGCAGACACACAAGCCGTTTCCCCAGCTCACCTCCGCCGCACATGCATGTGGGTCTCCCAGATGGTTTTCGGGTCTCTGCTGCACATGCACGGGGGGACAGGGCGCATGCATGAGATATGCACATATGAGTGGGGGCTCACGAGGGCTCACATGCACATTGCATTATGGGTGTGCGCACACGCGCTTTGGGTACTTGGTGCCGAAAAGGTTAACCATCACTGGCCTGACTGTAATATAATATCAATCCTTAAACTCGGAGGACCATAGTCATTAAATGCTAAAATGGGGGTGGAAAATGGTAGTGAAACTGTAGGAGATGATCAGGCTGAGCCGGAGGACAGAGTCAACTACATCATCAGTTTGGAATCCCTATTTTTCCATAAGAGAACTAAGTCTCATTCCCCTGTAAATTCTATTGATTCTTATCTGGCACCAATTTGCCTTGACCGTTAGTTGTTCAGATTCTTGTGTTTAGGTAGCATCATAGTGGGTTTCAAATCCCATCACTACTGGTTTACTCATGGGCGCGCTTGCGTGTGCACACAATGCTTCTGCGCATGCGCAGAAACGTCCAGGCAGGTGAGCGGAGCCTTCCGCTGCTACTGGTTTGCCCGATCCGGAGCGAACCAGTAGCAACCCACCACTGGGTAGCATGAAATAAACTTGTAGTACTTTTGAACCCTATCCTGGCTCCTGGTTCTTGTGCCTGACAGAAACACAAGAAAACCAAGAAATATTACCTTAGCACAGCTTCAGCTGTACTGCAGTTGTGATTGAGGGAGCAAGGCCAACAAGCATAAAAAAATGCAATCTTATTCCTTTTATTGCTTTCCGAAAACATAGTTTACTCATAAGAATATCCATAGATAAAATAGTGGAAGAGGTTAAGGAGCTTCTTTTCTTTTTCATTCTCCTATTCACAAAGCTGCTTGGGCTCTTAAGTTCCCTCAGTGAAAGCATGCTGGGTGAAACATTGATTCCTTATGATCTAGGAATAGGTGAATTGTATAGCTCTTGAGATGTAAGAAGTGCTTTTGATTAATTACTGTGCATCTAAAATCAAAGAATGATTTCCTATCCAATTGAACTATTCTTTTTCCTTTTTAAAAAAAAAATCCTCTTTCTCTCCTTTCAGCCAAGAAGACTTGTGCAGAGTCCGATTTTACCTGCAACAATGGTCACTGCATCCCGTCCAGATGGAAGTGCGATGGGGAGGAGGAATGTTCAGATGGATCTGATGAATCCGAATCAATGTGCAGTGAGTATTCTTGCTATGCATTTCTGGAGCATTTGGCTTTGTAATAATTTTGAAAGCGACTGGTGAAACAGATGACAAACATACTTACACGCACAGAGAAGCTAACGTCTATTGAAGAAGTGGAAGCGTACTTCAGGAGCGCACCTACCTATCCATATGGATATTCACCCCCCAAGCTGTTCACTTTCAAGCTAATAGTTATATGTAAAGTGCAGGAAAGCAGTAAAAACAGTAAGCGGAAGAAATTAAATAATGAGATAATAAAAAAAGGATGTGTAGCTAAATCTAGTTTAACACCAGTACTCTCCACTGTGCCTCTCTATACCTTTCTGTCTTTTTAAGCCCACCTTGCTTTTATCACATTCAACCATGGCTGCATACGTTGCTTGATGTTCTTTAAATTTCTATTTTCTGTTTTTACCATTTCATCAACCTCATCCAGCCACCACTGCTTGATCTTCTCCTCCTTCTCAGTCCATTAACTCTTCCTTCATGTGTCTGTTTTGCAGTTCTATGCTCTCTATATAACTAAATCACCTCAATATACTTTTTTCATACTGGTCACTCGCTTGTATTCAGTCCACATACCTTAAGCTCCCATTCATTCTTGAGCCCATCACTTCTTGTTTTACTGCCCACACACTATTGCATTCAAATTACTTCTACATTTCTCCAGCCATTCCCATTTCATGTGTGGGCAGAAGTGTGCTCTTATGCATAGCCATTTATTCTACTATTTATTATTATGTGCAGCCACGTAATACTCATTCCTCACAACAAACAATGTACTGCCCACTACGTTTCTACCACCTTTGGCACATCTTAAAATTTCTCCATCAATTTCCCCATCTTTAGAAAACATTTTATCACATTTCTTCCAGTTGCTCTAATTTATCACCATTTATATATAACTTTCAATCTATTTCCATTTTCTGGGTTATGCCAAACTAATCTTTGGTACATTAAATTTCAAGTCCATAGCTCTGAATATGTGTGTGGGTACATTATGCATGTGTAGATGGATATAGAAATATATATGCATACATTTCTATGCCACTTAGTAGTGTAATGTTTTTCTCTCTGTTCCAAACGACTCCTATAATCCTATGTCCATGTTCTATTCATTCTGTTGGAAAATTAGTTTAGCTTCAGTTACTTTTTTGATACAGAATTGGTATTTCCTCATCCTGCATTTCTATTTTTTTTCATTCTGTTTCTTTTATTTCGTGTCTGTTACACTCTATTATCCACTTTTGATATTAACAACTAATAGTTTTTCCATAATTATAACTCTCAGGATTCTTGAATTCATCCACTAATTCTCTTAATAAAAAAAAATCAAACCAATAATGTTTTTAGATTTATACTACCATTGGATCATCGTTTCAGAAATATTTCCTTAGAGCAGGGGTGTCAAACTCGTGGCACGCCCACCCCGTTTTAGTGAAGGGGGAAAAGTTGCAATACGTCACATGGCGACAACATGAAGCCGCGAGTTTGAATAGAATAGAATAGAATAGAATTTTATTGGCCAAGTGTGATTGGACACACAAGGAATTTGTCTTGGTGCATATGCTCTCAGTGTACATAAAAGAAAAGATACGTTCATCGAGGTACAAAATTTACAACACAAATGATGGTCAATATATCAATATAAATCATAAGGATTGCCAGCAACAAAGTTACAGTCATACAGTCGGAAGTAGGAAAGCGAGGAGAAGGATGGTGGGGAAAGTAGAAGAAGGATGAGAAGGGTAGGAAGGATTAAGGAAGGGAGTGGCGGGCGAGCTGGCCTGATTGAGCATAATCTGAGTATAGGATCGATTGTTGGATAAGTGATTGTACTGTACACTGGTCAAATTGTGGGAATTATTATGGAAAATAAAAAAATTTTGCCCGGAACAAAGTTACAGTCATACAGTCATAAGTGGAAAGAGATTGGTGATGGGAATGATGAGAAGATTAATAGTAGTGCAGATTTAGTAAATAGTTTGACAGTGTTGAGGGAATTAATTGTTTAGCAGAGTGATGGCCTTCGGGAAAAAACTGTTCTTGTGTCTAGTTGTTCTGGTGTGCAGTGCTCTATAGCATCATTTTGAGGGTAGGAGTTGAAACAGTTTATGTCCTGGATGTAAGGGATCTGTAAATATTTTCACGGCCCTCTTCTTGATTTGTGCAGTATACAGGTCCTCAATGGAAGGCAGGTTGGTAGAATTATTTTTGACACCCCAATTATTAACACCCCTGCATTAGAGAAACAGAATGACCATGGGCATGCAGAAATGCAGTGAGAGCAGGAGCAACTTCTGACTTCCTGCCCATTTCTTCCAACTTCCATTTCTTGCCCATCCTTCCGAGGTTGGTAAAATGAGGACCCTGATTGTTGGGGGCCATATGCTGACTCTATAAACAACTTAGAGAGGGCTGTAAAAGTATAATAAAGCGTTATATAAGTCTAGGTGCTATTGCTATTTCCTCAATGACTTTCCTTGTAGAAGGCTAGCAGGGAGTGTTGGACATTACAACTGTGTGACTGTGCCTGGCCACAGCAGCACTGAAGCAGTCACAATTTTGCCAAATTTCAGTCCCATGAATTTTGGATGCGTTCTTTAGGTTAGCTCATTTAATGTAGGAGACGACCAAGCTGACCCCGAGGGAGGGGCCAAATGTGTCATCAATGAGTCCCTTCACACCCACAAGAAATATAAGTCCAGCCCACCCTGAATTCCACTGACTTATCTACCACCAATTTGCTTGGGCCGTTAATAGTTCAGATTCTTGTAGAGAGCTTAAGCTTGCAAGCTTAAAGTTGCCATACATCTTTATACTCATTTGAACTGCCTGGATCACCTGATTTTTCTGGTGCTTGACATTTGAAATATGTTGATTCAAACTTTGTTGCCCCATGACACGGGTGTCAAACTCAAATCCCATGGGCTGGATCCAGCCCACGGGATGCTTAAATCTAGCCCATGGGTCTGGCCTGTAAATAACAAAGGACTGGCCCGCAGTGCTGTTTTGGCCCGCAAAGTGGTACAGGAAGCCGCCCAGCCAATAATGGGGCAGGGACACATGCAACCCCCCCATTTTGATTGGCAGGGTGCTGCAGGAGGCATCCATCCCATCTCCCCCCCCAAGACATCCCGCAGAGAACTACAGTGCTGATCCCTTGCCCTGTGATGCACCAATTGAAGGTTACAGTCAGACACAAGTTTTAGTAGCATATACATGCCACATATGTAAGTATGAATAGGCATATACTTAAACCATATTGTAATGTATCTTTAAATGTTTTGGCGGGAAACAAGCAGGTTGCTGATTGGTTGAAGCCGCCGGTTAAACTGTATATAAGGAGAGGTTTTTCCCCAGCCCGGTTGCTGGGTTCACCATATAGTAAAGAGCTGTTGTCACTACCCTGGTCTCCTGCCTCGTTATTGCCCGAACTTAACACTGGCGACGAGGATGGGATTTCGAGGCTAAGAGCACCAGGAACGAGCTGAACGCGCGAAAGAACCGAACCCAGCAAACTCAGGGCAGAAAACGCAGCGATGGCAAGCTACACTCCGCCCGCACCGTTTGACCCATCCAGGGAGAAATGGGGAACGTACATGACCCGTTTCGAGAGCTTCCTCGAGGCAAACGAACTGCAAGGAGTTCCAGACAACCGCAAAAGGGCGTATTTCCTGAGCCACTGCGGTCCCGAGGTCATCGACATCGCGGAAGCCCTGGCAGAGCCAACGATACCACAATCGGTATCGTGGCAAACTCTGCAAAATCTATTGAAGAACCATTTCGCGCCAACACCGTCCAAATATGTACGGCGTTTTGAATTTGGAGAGCGCAGACAGCAAGAGGGCGAATCCATCAGCGATTACATGGCAGCCCTGAGAAAAGCCTCCAAGGATTGTGGGTACCGAGACTTGGATGAGGAGCTGTTAGAGCAACTCATCCGTGGGGTCAGAGACATTCGCTTATGGAGGCGGCTGCTATCAAAAGCAATCTAACGCTGGCAAACGCTCTGGACGAAGCCAGAGCTCATGAGATGTCCACCCAAGCGGCGGAAACCCTACAAAGCCACTCACGCCAACGGCGAGCAAATCAACCCCGTCCACAATGAAGAAATCCAGACCGAATCAGACGGCGAGGATGAGGAAGGAGTTTGCCTCACCGGGAGAAGGGGCAAAGAAGACCGGGAGGAATGCGGAAGTTGCGGAGGGCAACACCAGCGTCAACGATGCAAGTTCAAGGACGCTACATGTCGGCGGTGCGAGAAGAAGGGGCACCTGGCTCAAGTCTGTAGAGCACCCCAACCTTCCCGCCGAAAATTCAAACCAACCAATCAGAGCGAGGGATCGGCTAGGCGACCCGTGATTGGTCAAAACAAAAAGGGCGCGAATTCAAATCGAACGACCGTGATAGTAGGCCGTGCAGCAACCCGCGTCGAGAAGAAAATCTTCACAAAACCGAAAATCGAAGGAGTGCCGTGCCGACTAGAAGTGGACACAGGGTCAGCGATCACAATCATGTCCTGGGACACTTTTGCGAAAGCTTTGCCGAAAATCGCCAAACGCAAACTGCAAACACAGCGGCTAAGAGTCCACGACTACCAAGGGAATCGCATCCCTGTTCGAGGGACCACCTCCGTTCGCGTCGAGTACGGACCACACAAGAAGACCCTGCCCATCACGATAGTCGAAGGGGCCCTGCCAAGTTTGTTGGGACTAGACTGGTTCCGTGCGTTGGGCATGGGAGTGACTGGCATCTACAGAAATGACTTTAACCTAAAGGACACACTCATGGACGAATTCGAAGATGTGTTCAAGGACTGCCTGGGCAAGTACAAGGGGACCCCTATTTCCTTCAATTTAGACCCCCAGGTAGCCCCCATACGGTTAAAAGCAAGGAGGGTCCCTTTTGCCCTTAAACCCAAGATTGACAGGGAGATAGACAAGCTCATCAGTCAGGGGATACTGGTGCCAGTCGATCATGCAAAGTGGGAGACGCCAATCGTCACCCCAGTGAAACCAGATGGGTCAGTTAGAATCTGCGCTGACTACAAGGCAACGTTAAACAAAGCCTTGCAAAAAAGCGCTTACCCGGTCCCCGTGGTACAACACTTGCTGCACTCGCTGGGGCAAGGGCACATTTTTGCCAAATTAGATTTGGCCCAAGCCTATCAACAACTGCCTGTAGACGCCAACACAGCCGAAGCCCAGACAATTGTGACTCACAGAGGTGCTTTCAAGTGTACCCGGTTACAGTTTGGGGTGAGTGTGGCACCTGGTCTATTTCAAAATTTAATGGAGCGACTTCTGCAAGGGCTCCCGGGGGTAGTCCCCTATTTTGATGATGTATTGGTATCAGCCGAAAATTTAGAAGAATTGGGGGAGCGTTTGAGAAAAGTTCTGGGCATTTTCCGGTCAGCCGGTCTAAAGGTTAAAGTGAACAAATGCCAAATAGGGGTAGAATCCGTAGAGTTCTTGGGCTACAGAATAGACAAGGAGGGAATTCACCCCACTGAGAGCAAGGTCAAGGCAATAAGAAAGGCTCCAGCGCCCAAAAACAAAACAGAGCTACAGGCATTCCTGGGTCTAGTGAACTTTTACGCGGTCTTTTTGAAAAATAAGGCAACCGTTGCCGAGCCGCTACATAAGTTACTGGGAAAGAATACTGCTTGGTCTTGGGGAAAGTTGGAAGCTAGGGCTTTCGAAGCAGTAAAGAACCTACTCTCGAGCGATAGCCTACTGATCCAGTATCATAACACAATGCCATTGGTATTAGTTTGCGATGCTTCCCCTTACGGGGTGGGGGCTGTGCTCAGCCACAGGCTTCCAAATGGCACAGAAGCCCCAATAGCCTTCTACTCCAGAACGATGTCCTCGACAGAGAGGAACTATAGTCAGTTGGATAAGGAAGCTCTAGCTATAGTGTCAGGGGTAAAAAGTTTCACGAATCGTTTTGGTAGAGACTTTGAAATTGTTACAGACCATAGACCACTGTTAGGGTTACTGGCTGGCGACCAACGCCTGTGGCACTTTCGCCACGATTGACCCGATGGACTATCTTTTAGCCGCCTACTCCTACAAGCTGCATCGACCAGGAAAAGAGTTGGGGCATGCGGACGCATTAAGCAGATGCCCACTACCAGGGGCGATCGAGGACCCCACTCCGGGGACGCCCATACTGTTAATTGACTCTCTGGACTCTGGCCCAGTCACGTCTAAGGAGGTGGCTCGGGCGTCATACCGGGACATTATTTTGAGAACTGTACTTGGTTGGGTACAAAGAGGGTGGCCACGCAGGCGAGCGTTTTAAAGAGTTTGTAAAGAAACGTGGGGAACTTTCGGCTCAAGGGGGGTGCCTGCTATGGGGGGATCGAGTGGTGATCCCAGAGAAATTGAGGAAAAGGGTGTTGGATCTCCTCCACGAGGGTCACCCAGGGATCGTAAGGATGAAGGGTCTAGCGAGAAGCTATGTGTGGTGGCCCTTAATGGACTCGGAAATTGCTGAAAGGGTAGGGAAATGCCAGGCCTGCCAGGAGTCCAGACCGCTACCCCCAACGGCCCCGGTTCGGGAATGGGAGAGACCCCAGGGGCCCTGGTCTAGAATCCACATTGATTTTGCCGGCCCCTTCCACGGCCAAACCTTCCTGGTAGTAGTCGATGCCTACTCCAAATGGCTGGAAATCATTCTCATGAGATCCATGACAGCCGAGGCCGTGATCTCAGTCCTACGGCACCTATTTGTAACCCATGGGTTGCCCGACACGCTTGTTTCCGATAACGGCCCGCAATTCACGGCAACCCAGTTCGAGGAGTACTTGGCAGAGGAGGGCATCCGACATGCCCTCTCGGCGCCTTTCCACCCTGCGACGAATGGCCTTGCAGAGCGTTCCGTCCGGAGCGCAAAAGAGGCATTGTCCAGACTCAAGCCAGGCGACTGGCAAACAAAAATCGATGTTTTCCTGGCCGTCCAACACAGAACCCCCTGTGTCACAACCGGCAGAAGCCCAGCAGAATTATTAATGGGCCGAAAGCTCAGGTGCCCACTAGACCGGTTAAATCCAAACTATACACCGGAGGGTTACAAGGGGGGACTCGAAAAAACAAGAGGGATGGAAATAGGCGACCGAGTGTGGGCACACAACTATGGGGAAGGCCCAGCCTGGGTAGCAGGACAAATCCTAAACGTAACAGGTCCAAAATCATACTTGGTGGAGTTAAAAGACGGCCGAGTATGGAGGCGCCACATAGATCAATTAAGAAAACGAATAGCCGAACAATCCGAGTTAGACGAAACAGGCCCTGACTATGCAATGTTTGAACCCACAGCTGACTCAAACCCGGGAAAATCGCAGGACTTATCTGAGTTCCCGGAGGTCCAGCGACGCCAACAGGTTCCATTAGAAAACAGCAGGGACGACTCTGCAAATAATCCAGGGCCGGATGGCCTAGAGGAGGAGCTGAGAGGAGCAAACAGCCCCTCCGGTCAGCTCAACCCACTCCCAGGGAATGAACTGCGCAGGTCCGAAAGAGTCAGGAGACGCCCAGTCTATTTACGTGACTACGTTGAAAAATAATATGTAAATATCATGTAAATATGGGTAAAGTGTTTTCTGGGAGGGAAGGAGTGTAATGTATCTTTAAATGTTTTGGCGGGAAACAAGCACGTTGCTGATTGGTTGAAGCCGCCGGTTAAACTGTATATAAGGAGAGGTTTTTCCCCAGCCCGGTTGCTGGGTTCACCATATAGTAAAGAGCTGTTGTCACTACCCTGGTCTCCTGCCTCGTTATTGCCCGAACTTAACACATATATTCTAAATCAGCAGACTTTTTTTAAAAAAAAAATAGATCTTCGTCAGTCATCGTTATAAATTTCTGAATTTCTAAATCATCCAGTCATCTTAGCTATACTCTTTTGTGTCTTATTCCCATGCATCTATTAGTATCACCTAGCAGAATAATTTTTCCTAGATTATATTCATCCAGAACATTGAACAATTTCCCCCCTCTTCCCACCTCCCCACCCGGAAATCTCTCATTCTTCTGCTATCATTATTCACTGGAGCACAATGTGTAGCTATTGCTGATCTTCATACAGATGCACAGCAGCCCATGTAACATTTATACTTTCTGACATTAATTTTAACTCTTTAATTTATAATTAAATCTATATTTCATTTTGGTGCATGTAGTCATGTTACATAAGATCAGTGCATTTTCATTCAGGCGTAGTATAACTACTCTTTCCTTTAGTTTCATGGACCACATATCACATCTATTTTTTATGTCATTTTAAAAAATTTATTCATGCTCTTTATCGGCATGCCACGGTTGTCTCCAGATGGACTCAGAGATACGGACCTCCTGTGCCTGCCCTCTGAGGTTCCCCCTTAGATTCAAATGGCCCTCACTTTACTAGTATTTCAAAGGACCCTGAAGACATGGCTGTTCACCCAGGCCTTTGATGATGATGATTGACATGACGCTCCGTTTCTTTTTTTCTTTTTCTTTGTTCCCATCTGTGTTTGTTTTACCTGCCAGGCTTACTTCTTTATTTTGTGTTGGAAATTTTTTGTGTGCAGGTTTTTGGTTTCCTTCTTTTATTCCTACTTTTAAAATGTTTTTGACAATTTGTAAACCATCCAGATAGTGGAGCTGGGTGACCTATTGCAATTAGAGGTAATCCTCGAGTTACAACAGTTCACTTAATGACTGTTCAAAGTTACAATGACACTGAAAAATGTGACTTATGATGATTTTTCACGCTTATGACCATTGCAGCATCCTGTTGGTCACATGATTTATATTCAGATGCTTGACTACTGATTCACATTTATGACTGCTGTAGTGTCCCCGGATCATGTGATCCACTCTTAAGACCTTTTGACAAGAAGTCAGTGGAGAAGCAAAATTCACTTAATAACTGTGCTACTAATTTAGCAATTGCAGTGATTCACTTAACAAATGTGGCAAGAAAAGTTGTAAAATGGGGCTTTACAAATTTCTCACTTAGCAACATAATTTTTAGGCTCAAGTGTGGTCGTAAGTCGAGGACTAACTATATTATGGTTAGGCATAATCAGCTAGATGTGTAGATTAGATTCAGCATTTTTAAAATCTACCTATAGAGTCCTTCTCCAGGACCTGGGATAGCAGATATTATTTGATGGTATTAAAAGTTACCGTTAAAGGTTGTAAGCTGTTCCAGGTGAAGCTGCCTTTTGCAATTTACTGACAGTGATTTTGTCAATGCGGATGGTGTTTAAGTAGTGCTCCAGTTGTTTTAGGATTGAATCCAACAGGATTGTCTATTAGTGCTGGGACTACCTTTGTTTTCTTTTGCCACAAAAGCCCCAGAGCACCTTATTCATTCTCTTACTCTATTTTGTAATCCCACCTGTTACTGCTTGCAGGGAAATGGTGTTTCTTGCAGAAATTCCAATGCACCACTGTTGCTATTTTGTCCTGCCATTGTTTGTAGTCAAGCTGTGTGATCTCCTTGTAGTTGCTAACTAGGTAGTCTGTGGTTTCTTCAGCTTCTTTTCAGAACGGGGTGGCACTTGCTACCTGTTGGGTTTTTTTTTATTCCAATGATGGTTAACCTTTTCGGCACCAAGTGCAAAAATGGGGCAAAAATTGCCTTAAAAGCTGTTTTGCCTAGAGTGGACATTTTGGGCTCAATTGTGGTTGTAAATCGAGGACTATCTGTATTCTTTAGGGAAGAGACACTCTTTGTCTGTGTTGGAAGAAATATCCATCTGGGTTCAGTTCCAAGTGGGGACAAAGACACTGGAAACATGGAGGCTGCTTGGAAAGATGGTTTAATGGTGGTCAGGATCACATGGCTTGAGTTCCTGAACAGAAAAGGGGCTGAGATCCTGTGTGCTCCCTGGCTTTATGCTTTTTCTGAGCTTTGACCTTTCTGGGGCACAGGAAGAGTATCCTGATTGGTTGTCAGACTCCCAGGGGGTGGGAGTCTTAGCTAGCCTTGCTGGCTGTCTCTCAAGCTTGCTTGAGCCTTGCCATGTGGTGAGTTTCAGTTGTATTGTGTTGCAAATCATGGGGGGATTGAGTGAGCTTGGTTGAAGCCTTAATTGCCCATTGACAAAGGTGGGGAGAATGAGTGAGCTTAGCTGAGGCTTTTAATGGCCCATTGACAAAGGTGGGGGAGTCAGGAAGTTGCAGGAGCTCCTTTGTCTTTAAAATATGTTTCTCCATTTCTCATCCAGGAAGGTATAATATTCTGCTTTTAAAATATTTCCTAGAATATTTCATTCTTCTAGGAGGGGTGGGTGCTAAATTCCTACAATCCCTACTTTTTTTTTTTCTTCAAAACGTGAGTTTTGAAACATGCTGTTGGCAAAAATTAAAATTGATCAAATCAGTGGGTGCTTTTAATTTTCCTGATGCAAAGGAAGCCATTGATAGAGACAACAGAAAAAAAGATTCCTTCAGTGGCTCCCAAAAGCTTTCAACCATGAAGGTCTAGCAGCCAGGGGAAAAGTTCTGGTAAGAATTTTACAGTATCCAATTTTTTATGCCAATTAATTTCAGCTGTTAGATATCACTTTCTGAGAGCTTCCAGTCAGGTCAAGCAAGCACACATCCCAAAATTTTCACAGCCATGGCTTTCCTTTAAATTACAGGCTGTCCATTTCCAAGGGTTGGTTACTGAACCTGCCCTAGCTCTTACTTTAGTCTATCCAAGATTTTTTTTTTTTTCCAGTCCAAATTGAGGTTAATCAGTGTGCAATCCAGGCTTTTTCCTTTCTTTTTTTTTTTTTTTTAAATTACACACAATGAGCCCTGGGACTTCTACTCATGAGACCACCAGTGCAACATATCTTGCTTTACTGGGCAACTGGGCAGCATCATTTGTGAGTCATAGTCAGGGCTTGGGTTTTGGATATCACTTTTTCTGCTATCTCTTCAAGTGAGGAATTGCCTGAGGGGGATGCCCTCCCCTATGGAATTAGCAGGGAGATCTGACTCCTTGGGCTTTTAGTGCCACAGAGCAAAAATCAACCTAAAAGTCTTGTGTGGAGGTAAGTGAAGGGAATAGACTAATTCTGAATGGTGTGTCTCTCTGTGTGTGCCTGTGTATGCAGCTACTTTTACAATACAGGCAATACAAACATTTTGGACATATTTCCTCCCACCAGACAAAAATCTAACGTGTTCAGAACTTGCTGTGGTAGCCACTCAAATACAATCCTTACATGAGTACTTTAGACTGATTACAATGTAAATGAGACAAGACAGAAAACCTTACAATGAATTTCCACCTTCCCCATAGTCTTTCCAGTTGTCTTCTGGGAATTGAAAAGAGTCTTTAGTCTTTACTTGTACATCTCAGGGTCCTTTCTTTCATATCTTTTGGGTGGCATGCTTGTTGGTCAGTCAGGTTTGGAAAGGTCTGCTCCAATCTGGTTGCTGTGATGACTTTCAGTGGGGCTGGATTCAAACTCAATTCCTGGCTCCAACAAATGGAAGGTCTCCTCTGGGGCAGCATCTGAACCATGTGCTCTGCTTCCACAGTTGCAGAGTCATCTTTTCAGGGCTGAAAGACATTAGAACAGGATCTCCTCCCCACTTTTGTGGGTAATCTTCTCAGGGAAGGCATTGTAACAGGATTAAAAAAGGAGGGGGGTAGATATCTTGCAGGCAGAGTTTGAAAAGAAACAACACATCAATATTGCAGTTACTAAAAGATAATGCAGTTTCAACAAAATGCAGTTTCAATAACTGATGAGAAAGAAAAACTTCACATACTTCAGGAAGAGGATGAACAGGTAAAATCATTTAAATACACAGTAAATGCAAGACTGAATTTTTTTTTTCTCTTGTAAGTGAACTTAAAACGTTTCCTCATAAACTTATCTTGTAAGTGAACTTAAAATGTTTCCTTATAAACTTGAGTTGTTACTTTAAGATAAAGAGGAGGAGAAAAAGCAGAAATGAAAAGTTCTGTACCCTATTCGTGGCCACAAAAATAGGGCAAAGGCTTTCTTTCTTTCTTTTCTCTCTCTCTCTTTCCTATTTTATTGCTTCAACCTTTTGTTTTTGTTTTTCCCTAACAATTTAAAATTCTTGTCTCTAGAGATCAGATACATTTTAGTTACAATTACCTCAAGGGCCCACAAAGACAGACATACACACATAAAAAAACAAGGAGGACAAAGAGAGGAAAACAAAACTCTGAGATTTACACACACACTGATCATTCCCATAAATCTCAGTTAAATTAGGGAAGGCACAAATCTTAACAGACAGACCACGTGGTTCCATAGAAGACAGAGAAAGAGACAAACAAACAAACAAACAAAACAAAAACCCAAACATTCCTATTTATATATTTCCCTTTTCTTTTAAGTACCTTTATTTAGCCAGATTTGTTTCCTATTCTCATCTTTATTACACAATTTCCTCAATTTCTTTTTCCGCATACCAGGTAAAACTGGCAGCCTCCGGGCACTCCAGGCCCCCAGCAGGTCTTCCAGGGGATTTCCCTCCACCCTCGAGCTACTGCTTCCCATGTTTCCCTCTCCGATGTGAGGTTTTATTTTTCACTTTGGCTTAGCCGGGTGGATCCTCCTACAGTTTTCAGAAAAAAAAAGTTCTGGGAAGGACTTGACTCCTTCTGTCAAGTATGGGCACCTTCCTGTTAAGGGAGCTTCAGTTTGGATCAAAAGGTGATCCCAGAGGACCTACTGCCCTGCCAGTAGGTACGAGCACCTCTTCAACACTGCTTCCTGCTTCCTTTAGCATACCAGGCAGTACTGGCAGCCTCCGGGCATCCAGGGCCCCAAGCAGATCTCCTGCTTCCTTTTTTCTCCTTTTTCTTTTTACTCTCTTAATTGCTTCATTCACACTTACTTTCCTCTCGCCGCTCCCGTTCCTGATAAACACAAAGTTCCACGTTTGGCTTCCCCCCCTTGCTTTCTCTATCCTACCGGTCACGGCTCGGTGGAGCTAGCAGTAGGCAGAGGTGCGGCTAGAGGTTGCTCAAAGAGGTGGAATCAGACTGTTTCCTCAGGTGGAATCCCACACACACACTTCTTCCTTCCCTAACAGAAGGTCCTGTGCTCTGGCAAAACCCCCATGCTCTCCAGACTTTTGGTCTTTCTGCGGTTAGGAAATGCACAGAGGATGCAAGATCCAGCTATGATTGGGAGAAGGGCTCTCTCATTCACACACATGCAGGCATACACATATTTCCCATACTTTTCCATGCTTTAAAATTAAAATTTAGAGGTACTCACCTTCTTTCCAAGCAGTCTTTGAGCTCAACACTCAAACCCCTTTAAAACCTAGTTCCAAATGGCCAAGGTCCAGGAAAACTTACCCACAGACTCAATGGGTCTGCTGCTAGCAAGGGAGGCTTACCTGGGCCAGGTCCATTGGTTAGGTTAGCTTGGAGTCCCATCTGGGTCGCCAATTGTTGGAAGAAATATCCATCTGGGTTCAGTTCCAAGTGGGGACAAAGACACTGGAAACATGGAGGCTGCTTGGAAAGATGGTTTAATGGTGGTCAGGATCACATGGCTTGAGTTCCTGAACAGAAAGGGGCTGAGATCCTGTGTGCTCCCTGGTTTTATGCTTTTTCTGAGCTTTGACCTTTCTGGGGCACAGGAAGAGTATCCTGATTGGTTGTCAGACTCCCAGGGGGTGGGGTCTTAGCTAGCCTTGCTGGCTGTCTCTCAAGCTTGCTTGAGCCTTGCCATGTGGTGAGTTTCAGTTGTATTGTGTTGCAAATCATGGGGGGATTGAGTGAGCTTGGTTGAAGCCTTAATTGCCCATTGACAAAGGTGGGGAGAATGAGTGAGCTTAGCTGAGGCTTTTAATGGCCCATTGACAAAGGTGGGGGGGGAGTCAGGAAGTTGCAGGGAGCTCCTTTGTCTTTAAAATATGTTTCTCCATTTCTCATCCAGGAAGGTATAATATTCTGCTTTTTAAAATATTTCCTAGAATATTTCATTCTTCTAGGAGGGGGGTGGGTGCTAAATTCCTACATCTGGTTCCTCTAATGAATCCTGTCCAGGATAATTGAATCTCTGACATAGCTCTCATCTTCATAAGAGCACCAAAGCTCTACAACCACATCAAGATAATGTCTCACTGGGGGATTATCAACATCATCATCATCACATTTGAGATGATCCATCAAGGCTTTCTCATAATGTTTTTTTAAAAAAATAATACAGAAAAGATGTAGACAAGACTAAGGTAAAGGTAAAGGTTCCCCTCGCACATACGTGCTAGTCATTGCCGACTCTAGGGGGCGGTGCTCATCTCCGTTTCAAAGCCAAAGAGCCAGCGCTGTCTGAAGATGTCTCCGTGGTCATGTGGCCAGGATGACTCAACGACAAGGCTCACGGTACGCTGTTACCAAAGGTGGTCCCTATTTTTTCTACTTGCATTTTTACGTGCTTTCGAAACTGCTAGGTTGGCAGAAACTGGGATAAGTAACGGGAGCTCACCCCGTTACACGGCAGCACTAGGAATTCGAACCACTGAGCTGCCGACCTTTCGATCGACAGCCTCAACATCCTAGCCCCTGAGCCACCGCGTCCCGACTTACTAGTATAAGACTAGTATATCTTAGTAAGTCTTAGTAAGACTTCGTAGACAAGACTAGTATGTCACAAATGAAAGCAAGATCTGGTTGTACTTCATTTTTCATGGTGTTTGTGCAAAATAAACTACCTCCAAACTATATTCTCCAGGTCAAACAGATATCAAAGCTAATCTTTTCGACCGTAAAGAAAAAAAAATGAAATCCATCTTTAAGCCACACCTTTATTAGGATAACCCAGAGGCCATAATAACTATGCAAGCTTGCCTGTGTAACTTCATGAATTCTTATTACTGTAATGGTATAAAACTGAACTACAAATGTAAAGCTCATAAAGTTTTAGCTTCCCTTTCTATTTTCCCATTTTATTCAATATACTAGTGATAGCCTTCAAAGATTTGACTCTGTAGCAAATCACCCCTGGGATATTTGGCAATATCTGGGATCCCTGGCAATCAGCAGTAGAAAATGGAAATGAATTCTGGTGTAACCTCTTCCCCTGTACTGGGCAAGGTATCCATAGAGAGTATTATTCGAAGAGAGTTACATTTCATAAAACAAACACAATTAGATTTTGGAAATGTTGCTTCTTTCTTTTCAAACCAAACCAAATACCTTTCTGTTTTATTCCCAGGAGACTTTTGAAATTAAAATTACTTGAGCTTATGAGGCCCTCTTCCAACAAAAAATAAATAAATTGTATATCTTGATGACAGCTAATATCAAAGGCTTCAGTTTCCTGTGGTTAGATCCAACTCACTATTTTGGAATTACTGTTTTCACACCTGACACTGCCTTTTATATTTCTCTATCTTAACACTATCATCTAGTTAAGGGCATCTCTCCCTCTCCCTCTCTCTCTCTCTCTCTCTCTCTCTCTCTCTCTCTCTCTCTCTCCCCCTTCCCCTTCATCTCTCTCTCTCTGTCTGTCTGTCTGTCTCTCTCTCTCTCTCTCACACACACACACACACACACACACACACACACACACACACCACAACCCTTGGCAGTTTTGGCAACTCTTTTCAGAGGATGGCCTTTTCACAATGCTAATTGTCCTGGTGGAATGGAAAATCAAGTTCTCTATTAGAATTTGGCAGAACAAAGGAAGCAAGGTTGCAGCTTTCAGATCAATAGATGAATGCTTTTAAATAATGAGAGACACAGAAACTAAATTTAGTAAATTTCCCCAGTAGTAAGGCCATTCACAAATGTGATTTTATTGTGGATCACCAAGAAACATTTCATTTTGCTTCAGTTTCTTTCACTGTTTTGTAATTCCCATCCTAGGGGACAGTTCATTCATTTCCCATTGATCTGGAACATTGCAAAGTCATTAAATATTCACCAGCGCTGACTAGGAGGGACTTTAACCTAAGGAAATTAAATTTTAAATATTAGGCAATACCCAAAGGTGATAAAGTAAGAGTGTTTGAGTGCATGTAAATTTATTTTGAATGAAAAATGATTTTATTATCTGCTGCTAAACTCTGTAGGCTTAATAACAAAATTGTAACATTGGCATATGAAATATAATTTGATTGGAAGCTTATCTAAATCTGCATGCACTTTGTAGATGGGGCAAAAAAGAGATTGGCAAAACATATTTCCCTCAAATGGCAGGACAGTAGTGGCAATTTTGATAGGACAATTACAGATAATCCTCACGTTCTGATCAAAATTGAGCCCTGCAATTACGGTATGTCGTGGGTTATCAGGTCACCTGACACAATTTTATGTTTTTTGCAGCAGTCGTTAAGTGAATCAATTGATCACTATGGGGTGATTTTTGCCAGAAACGGGAAGTTAAAACGCCAGTTTCTGGCAAAAATGATTGACCACAGTCATGTGGTCCTGCAAATAGCCATAAATGCAGGGTTCTTGTTGAGTGCCCAAAATGTGATCATGGGGGTAGGGTGGCCATCAGGATTTTGGAACTGGGTGAAAAGTAATTTTTGGGGGGAGGGTCTGTCTTAATTTCAAACAGTTGTTAAGTGAATGGTCATTAATTGAGGACTAGCTATATCCTCCAATCCAGGGGTCTCCAACCTTGGCAACTTTAAGCCCGGAGGACTTCAACTTCCAGAATGCCCCAGCCAGCTTTTTGCTGGCTGGGGCATTCTGGAAGTTGAAGTCCTCCGGGCTTAAAGTTGCCAAGGTTGGAGAGCCCTGCTGCAATCTGTTATTTATTTGTAACGTACTGTCTCTGTTGTGTTTATAATATTTATTATATAATACTCATATAGCAGGTTTTGTATAAATATAAGTCAAATTTATATCCCTCCTATCTCACCTAAGTGACTGAGCAGTTATGACTGCATTAAAATAATTCTACCCAAATGTTAAGGCTGCAAAGCTGAAGAGTTCTAAAAGCAAAGTTATCAAGTGCAATGCTCATGTCTTTGAGGTTTGATTGACACCTACAGATGATTTTGAAAACTGCCATGAGTTTGGCACAAAGGAAGCAGGGTGAGCTTAGTGGTGTGGCGCAGCTGGCTTAGTACACTTGTGTTCCATTGAGACAAAAGGTGATACGTTGTCTCCTGCAAAAAAATAAAAATAAAATAAAACCTGAGTTTGAACAGCCATCAATATTGACTTTAGTTTATGTGTCAGCAGATTATCTCAGTTGCAATCATCTGACTTTAATTTAGGAGCTTAAGGTAGCTTACATAATGCTCCATTCTCCTATTTTTATCCTGTTATAATCCTATTAGATGCATTGGGCTGAGAAGGAAGTGCTTGGTCCAAATCATCTGATGAGTTTTTATGACTGAGGCAGGACTAGAATCTCCCCTCACCTAATCCAGCACTTTAACCTCGATATTCTAGTGGTTGTCATGAGGTCAGTGCAAGATGGGCTATTCCGAATACGCAACTCTGACATCCAACGCTGGGAAAACCCCTGCCCCTTCTGCTGCTTTCTTAACTATGCTTCATTGCAAAGCCACGATTGTTACAGCCAGTAATGCAGCTAGCTGTAAAAATGAAGAATTGGCGAGAGGTGCAGTTAACATGCAAACAGTAGTAACGTGACAGTAGGTGTGCAACATTAGAAGCCTGAAGGGATAATCATGGCAATGCAGGCTCCAGAATGAATGGTTTCTTCTCATCAGCTGATTGCTACTCAATTTAAGTCTGCAGTGAGCTGAACATGAACTGACATCTAATCTGTGTGATTAACAGTAGATTGGCAAGCATTTCTTACTCTCAGTTGTCTAATAATAGCAACAGTCAAAATGTTTTTCCCCTCTCCCTCTCTTTTATAAATGAAATTACAGACGCAGCATGTTCCTTACGTCCACCAACCTCAGCTGTTCTTTTTTTTTGTACCCAACTTGCTTGTGAGAATGCAGGTGAAGGACAGAGTAAATCCAACCAGCCTAAAGATTGTGTGGCCCTGCCTTAAAGAACCAGAAACAACTGCATTGTACCTTACAGAGAAATTGCTCTGTTTGTAAGATAGCTGCATGGATACTTACAAGAATATTTTCTCCAAAAACTATTTGAAAAGAATAATTAGACGTGCTGATCAATTTATGAGCATTTACACTTGGCTACTAATGTTATTATATTTATTTAATTTAGGAATTTATCATCTGTTAATAAATACCCATTCACAAATACCCATTCTCCTCCTCCCTCATTTCTGGTTGGTGTTGCAATTTCTCTAATTGAAGGCCACAGCTTAAATATCAAGCTATATGCACATTAAATGTATTTTCTAAATGAGTTGTGACAAAAAACATCTTGATTTATTAGATGTGCAATTCAAGAAGGCAAATACAATTCTCTGTTAGCCAAATTCTGGGGTTTTTTTAAAGACAACTTGACAATTTTTACATTGCTCCCAATTGGCAGGAATATCGTCAATTAATAGTCACATAGAATATCAGAGTAACCATATTGGTATTAAATTAACGTATTTGTAATATAGTCTAGAATCTATCTTTCATCGATCAGAACCACCATATTAATATGAGGTTAGTCTCTTGTTCAAAGGTCCTAAATTAGCAACGTTGTCTTTTTTCCCCCAAATCTTTGCAGCTAAAGTAACTATGTATAGACAGCAAAGTTCACTGTAAGGATGGATTAGGGATTTTATTTTACTTTCATAGTAAACAGGGTGCACTTCCTATAAAGAAAGTCAGATTATATATTTTTTTAAAAAAATAGCTGAGCCCTCAGCTGGCCACACAATAAGTGACATTGTATCTTCAGATCTGTAGTTATTAGGCTTGGTTTTGTGGATACTTTAAAAAATTAAATGCTGGAATTTCTAACATATGAGAATATAGTCAGTAATAAGACTGAAACCTGTCTAGTTTATCTTTTGGAAGACAATATAAATGATTATCATTTAATTTTTCAGATGACTGATTAAGTATCAGGCACTGACATTACAGTGTACCCAACTGAGTTTTTACCTAGAAAACTCAGTATTAGTTATACTGGGAGAAAAGAGATGCTGTGGAATAATTGAAGAACTAGTTTGAAGTATCTTCTTTTATCTTCCCTACAAGGATTGTCCATTTGTTAAATTGAAAGTGGATTATGAAAGTGTGTGTGTGTGATTGATCTAGAATGCGTAGCTTCATGTCATTTTATCTAATGGCACCAGGTTTATCAGAAGGCATGATTAGGGTAAAGAAGTTAGAACTTTGGAAATGCATTGTTGCTTTTAAAAAGCTCCACCAAGGAGGATGTGATAATGCAAGTATAAATGCATGCTTAATGTCATTTTTGGTTGTTACAATGAAATCTAAGAATATAAGCTATATAAAGGTAAAGGTTCCCTCACACATATGTGCTAGTGGTTCCCGACTCTAGGGGGCAGTGCTCATCTCCGTTTTAAAGCTGAAGAGCCAGCACTGTCCGAAAACGTCTCCATGGTCATGTGGCCGGCATGACTAAACATCAAAGGCACACGGAATGCTGTTACCTTCCCACCAAAGGTGGTTCCTATTTTTCTACTTGCATTTTTTACGTGCTTTTGAACTTCTAGGTTAGCAGAAGCTGGGACAAGTAACGGGAGCTCACCCCTTTACGCGACACCAGGGATTCAAACCAATGAACTGCCGACCTTTCGATCGACAAGCTCAGTGTCTTAGCCACTGAGCCACCGCATCCCAAAGCTAAATATTTCCGCCTTATAAGACATGCATAATGTGAGCAGTATATAATAGAAATAATATGCAAATGTAGGCTGAAGATTTGTGGTAAAAATAGAAAAATAGATAAAAATGTGGTAGAAATAGGAAAATGTGCTACAAGATGGTAATAACATGAAGCGTACTGTATAATAACCATGTGGCAACTACTGTATCTGTTGCTAAATGGAGCATATATCTGAGGAAATCCTTTCAAATAAACTGAATTTGTACATTAAAATATGAAGCTGGTCTCGTTCTCTCGCTATCCCTCCCTCCCTCCTTCCTTTATATGCTGTATTTTACTTCAGTTTTCCCGCAATCTGGTTCCTTCTGATTGGGTCCCCAAGCCTCGGACCACAGACCGCTACTGGTCCACAACCTGTTGGGAACTGGGCCATGCAAGTGGCAGGCAAGTGCATGAAGCTCCATTTGCACATGCAAAACCATCCCCTCCCCCCAGCCACTGTTGGTCCAAGGAAGCAGAAAGGTTGGGGACTGCTGCTTTAGACTATGATTCCCAGCACTTTTCATACTGACCATGTTGCCTGGGGCAATGGGAATTGTAGTCTAAAGCTCAGCTCAGTTAAAGAACAAGAATTTCTAGGCAAATCAATAATAATTTACGAATGTAATCAAATGTGCTCCTACAGACCGTTGGTGGGGTATTGCAAGTAATACTCCACTGAACATAGAGAATTATTATGTCAGTGAAAAGGCTAAGTTTTATCTATTCCTGAAGATTTGGTACTTTGAAAGGATGGATTTACTCTCCTTTAGTTCTTTTGTTGTTGTTTTTTCATATTATGATCTGCTAAAATGAACAGTGCTCTTGTAATAGTTCTTTGCTAAGCTTTTTGTTACGTGTCAGTTGTATGCTATAAAATAGTATCCAAATGTTTGTAATATATTTATACAGTTCTTAACTAAGGAGAGCAGTAAAAAGCGTGATGGTATTGCTTCTGTAGGTATAAAGAATACTACATTTAGTTTGAAGTGGTGGTGTTGCTAAATGTGGCTGATACATATATAGAGAGGGGGGGGAGGGAGAGAGAGAGAGAGAGAGAGCGCTCTAGGATACGCTGAGACAACTTTTTGCCGTCAAATATTTTAGTGCAGTTTGTTTTATTGTAAAAGAACCACAGTAAATTTAACATAAATTGTCTCTAGACAAAAAAAATATTTGATTGATCAGTATTTCAGAAGGATCCCAGCATGTTTGATAGATGCATAAGTATAACATATGGAAGCTTAACACTGTTTATGATTAGGGAATCTAATATGACTAGAAATACTTCTATCAAAATCAATAAACTACTTGGCTACAAGTATTTGCAAAATATTAGAGAAAGCATGTGAGTTTTTACCATAGAGAAATAAAGCTATGAATTTTATAATGGTGGTGGACAAGTATAATAGTTGACAGAGAACTGAGATATTACGAGGCAAGGTATATATTCTTTTTTGCATAAAGTTTTATAGCACTCAGACTCTTTATTGTCATTCCCTTGGTCCAGATATCGTACAGTCCATACAAACTATGAAAAGCTGATCATAGAATTTTCTTTATCTAGAAGTTTTTTTTGAGATGGGGGTACCTTTGAATCAGGGTTAACTCCTGCTGGTACTGCCTGTTTCTTGGGGTAATATTCTCTTTGTCAAGAGACAATATCAGTGAAATATTCTTGAATTTTGGATTGACTTCATTAATCAGGAATGACCTCTCTGGACAGGAGCTTTTTCTTCCATCCAAGCTGTCCTTCCAACAATATGGAGCTAAAACATATTTTGCTTTTTGCTTATTCTCTAGTCTGCTTTTTCACTTGTTCTTTGTTCATGTCTCCTTATGTGCTTTTTGGTTCTGAATAATACAGGAAGTTCTCGATTTACAACCATTGGTTTACCGACTGTTCAAAGTTACAATGGCACTGAAAAAAAGTGACTTGCACTTACGACTGGTACAACATCCCCCTGGTCACATGATAAAAAATTTGGGCACTTGGCAATTGGAATGTATTTATGACGGTAGTAGCCAGGGTCATGTGATTGCCATTTGCGACCTTCCCAGGCAGTTTCTGACAAACAAAGTCATTAGGGAAAGCCAGATTTGCTTAACAACCACGTGATTCACTTAACAATTGCAGTGATTCGTTTAATAAAGTGTCACCAAAAAGACTGTAAAATTGGGCACGACTCACTTAATAACTGCCTTGCTTTACAGTGGAAATTCTGATCTTAGTTGAGGGCTACCTGTATTTTATCCTGTCTCATTTGGCTCCTTGTTCATAGCTCCCTTTAGATATCATGCATTAGCCAATCAGATCCTGCAAGGGTTTCATCTTACTTTCTGCCATATTAATATGAATCTTCCTATATAATTCTGATACATGTGCCAAAAATCAACAACAGTAACTTAACAGGAAATGTCCTAGATAAATATCTGAAAATTAAATTGATCAAGTTCTTAATTATATAGAGGGGGACTGCAAAGGGGTTGACCTATTATCCAAGATCCGTATTTAGAGACCAAAATCAATATTTAAGCTGTACAGCATTTAAGTATAGGTTGTAGCAGTGCATCTGCTTAAATATAGTTAAATAAAGATTCAAGCCAACATTTTACAGATTTAGATTGTAAGAAGATGTTTAGTTTTTTATTTTCTATAAAACCCATTATATGCAAAAATTTTACATAAAAAAAATAATGCAATGTAAAAAGTAACACAATTGCTTCATCCCTCCCTGGATTCAACAGCATATTAATTTATTCATTAATGATACTGTAAGAGAACCATTTGAAATTTCTTTTTAAAAAGTTCATTAAGAAATCTTTGTCACCCATAATTATTCAATTTATAAAAGGCTATTCCTTGCATATTTCATTTATAACCCAGTAACATAGCTAGATATTGTTAAAGGGATTAAAACCCTGCAATAGTAAAATTTATGATGCCCTTGTACACATTTGCTATAACATTATAACAGAGGTGGGGAACAATGGCCCTTTATGACTTGTGGACTTCAACTCCCAGAATTCCTGAACCAGCAGGAATTTTAAACTTTTCAGACAATGACTTTTGTGTAATCCTCTGATTTAATCTGCTGGATTTTCTGTAATTTTTATGGAGAAAACTTCTTTGATTGAGAAAACCAAATTGAGAATCCCTTTGCAAAATATATCTGCATAGTAACTTTTTAGCCTGCAAAAATTTTGGTCTCCACTAATTAAGACATCTTGTTTAAAATCCCCATGTGGCTTTCACAAATAATTTAAAAGGAAGATCAACTGTTACTTTTTCCTCTCTAAACAAGCAAGTCCTGCTTTATAATACACTGATTATGAAAGATTTAAATCTATCTCACCTTATGTTGCTGCTTTTTTTTAATAAGGAAGGAGGTATTTATAGAACTTTTGTATTATTTATAAAACAGCACCAGGAACCGTAGGCATCAACAATGCAAATTCAAGTGAACCTGAAATGAATACAAATTATTTACTGATTTCTAGAGAAAATGTTCCATAACTCACTGTATACAAACATTTGAATAACAAGTTCAAATAAATTCAGAAAGTACCCAATCTAAGAACACTAGGATCTTAGTTATTATTATTATGATGATGATTATTACTGTGCTATAATTTTATTTTTAAAGTTATGAAATAACTGGTTTTTCCTGTAAAGTGAACAGATTTAATGTACAGCTAGCTGCCCTTTAGGAATAAGTATCTAAATCCGGGACAAATTGAGAGGCTAGTACACTTCTCCTACGGTTCAAGAGAGGAGTCTTCAGAAAAAGGAAATAGTTGGCCCTTTATTACCATTTCTAAATGACAGTATCATTTTTTTTCTGAATATATTTATGGTAGCTTCCAATGTTTTAATATTGCTGAAACTGCATTAAGCTCTCTAGCTGGAGAAGTGATGATGAATAACAGCGTAAAGGAGTTACAGAACATAGGCTATTATACTGTGTCAAAGAAGAAAATGAGACAGAGTTTAGGGAGGGGGAGGGAGGAAGGGAGGGAGGGATGTCCAGGCAAAGAAGTAGCAAAATGTATAGAAAAGGGAAAATAAATCGGACTTTGAGGCTTTGTTTCTGAAGATTGATTGTAGCTGGGGGAAGCAATAGAGGAGATAATAGAGTGACTTCACATATGGTATTTTAGATAATTAATTAATTAATTAACTTGATTGTAGAAAATATGACTTCAGTAACAGAGTGGTCAATGCCTGGAATGCACTACCTGACTCTGTAGTTTCTTCCCCAAACCTTTAAGCTTAAACTGTCCACTATTGACCTCACCCCATTCCTAAGAGGTCTGTAAGGGGTGTGCATAAGTGCACCTGCATGCCTACCGTCTCTGTCCTAATATTCCTTTTTACTTACTCTTTTCATGTATCCAAATTATGTTTATACTTTTACCTGTTATCTTATATATGATTGACAAATAAATAAATTAAATAAATAAATAAATAAAATGCTCAGATACAGTATTTTAAACAGTGTCTCTTTCCTAAAGTGTTTAGAATGCTGACAGTGCAGCTTCTAAACTCAGATGCTGTTTTTACGAGTGATACCTGATGTTATTATGCAGCCTAGGACATTTTGTATCTATGGACTCATAGATACTCAAGCGGGGGGGGGGGAATGAAGAGTCCATCAAGTTGAGCTCAATTCATACTCAACATGTCTATTTTTACTTGGAAAATTTAGGAAATTATTTGTTATTGCCTTCTTCCAGATTATTTTTTTTAAAAAATTCCCATTCTATTCTATTGCCTTGGGATTACTGGTAATCTCTCATCTGAGTACTAACCAGATTAGACCCTGTTTAGCTTTTCTGAGATCAAGGTAGGCTAATTGCTAGCCCTTGGTGCAGTTGTTATTAAAGCTAGTTGTCAGCTCCATACCTTGTCATAGCAGAATGATAAGCAGCATTTCAGGACCAGGGCCAGTTCCCTAGAAAAATTGTAGTCTAACTAACTGGACAAGGACTTTAACAGTTGAAATAGCTGAGCTATTTTTAATAACTTGAGTAAGTCCATAACTGTATTTTCTTCACTGGCCACATTTCTTTACTGATAATTGATGACTTAAAATACTACTTATAAAGTTCACCTTAAGGTACCGGTATATAATTAGCATAATTGTACAATTTAAATATAGTTTTGAATACATATCAGGAGATACTAAAACATAAATAATCATGTAATAGAATTTTGGGGTGAGTTACAAATAATGATTTGAAATGATGCTAGCACATTCCATGTTTATCTATATATTAACATAAAAGAAAGTTTGCAGCCTTGATAATGTGTAATTAATATCTACACCATAATATAATGGTATAACAATGTTCTATTCCTTTCCACACTTGAAATGAGTCAATGTAAATGTGAGCCTTTGGGGGCATTTGTTTGAACATGTGAATGGGTGGAAACAGGAAAAACAAATAGTTCACCCTTATCATCTTCTTCTCCTTCTTCTTCTTCTTCTGATGATGATGATGATTATCATTATCCATGTATCAAAGCACAAAGTCTAAAAGAAAATTACACTTACATTTGTTTTGAATGGAAAAACTTTTGTTCAAAAGTTTAGTGCTTAAGCCAGGATTTAAATACAAAATGTTCTGGGTAACAACAGTAGCTCTATTTACATTTAAACTAATGTGAATGCAGTTCCTGTTCAGTCCTCTCAGCTGAACTTTTCGAAACTAGGGAAAGATGCAAACAGCAAACTTTTCAAGGAAAATTGAAAATATTCAAGGAAAACATGTTTCGGTTTTCCTGACATATTCATTTGATTTCCTTTTCCTAACAAGACTTTTTGAAAAAGTAATTAGCAGTAGTTTTCCAGCATGTACCGCAATAAAACATAGTCCATCCAGCAACTGTTCAGCTGTTGTGATGGCATGTGCAAATGACCTTGGGAGGCAGAAGAAAGGACTGCAGTCTAGGCAACAGTCTGAAAAGAGAGAGAGCTCTGTCTGCAGGTGGGAGGAAAAGCTTGAGAAGCATTTCAGAAGGGCCCCTCATTAGTTTTCCATAGACTGAAAAGAGAGGAGGGGCTCTTGCAAGATTCTTTTTAATGTCCCCTTGCTTTGAAGTGATGATACTCCTGGTAGTGTTTTTTGTCTGGACTGCCTTGAAGGGGTAATATCAATATTATATATAAAACTGCAATTCCTGTAATACCAGTCATGTCAGATAGGATTTTCTGTGATTTGTAACCCAGCATACCTGGAGGGCATCAGTTTGAAGAAGACGGAGCCCATTTGAAACAATTCCCATCAGGATGTAACAGCCAGTTCTTTCATATGAGAATCATTATGCTGTACACACTTGCAATAGATTTATGTATGCATGAAGAAAAATCAATTTTCCTTATGCTATCACTGAAGTTGGATAAAAAAAGATTGGATGTCTCAGTTGCGAACATCAAGAAGACAAAGCCAAGAGTTCTCTCCCATAAACTTGGAGGGATAAAAGAACAGAAAAGGTTTAAAAAAAAAATTTTTTTTTTTAAAGTCTCATCTAAGTTTTTCTAGGTGCAAATAAATGCTAGGAGATACAATAAAGAAAACAATTTAATTCTTACAGAATACAGAATAATAGACTTGGAAAGGCCCTTGCAGGTCTTCTAATCCAACCTCCTCCTCAAGCAAGAGACTCTATACCATTGCAGACAAGTGGCTGTCTGCTCTGTGTTTAGTTTTAGGATATATGTTATTCTGTAATGTATAGCAGAATAGACCCTTATACTGTCATTCTTAAAGGCTGTAAGTAACATCTCTTTCCATAACCAGACCATTATTATAGAAATAGAAAAAGTTCAAAGCTAAGACAAGTTATACCATTGGAATAAAGCTTTTTTCTCTTTTGATCAAAAGAAGGATTTAATAAGAAGTGCTCCTTGAATTCTTTAAAGGGCATAATTAATTCTTATATTTTATAGTGGCTAAGTATATATTAATTATAGAGACACTCTGAAGCAGCTGTGTCCTTGATGAATGTCAAAACGATTGCAGCAATGGAAAGTTGGGTAATTAATTCCATGAATATTTATGATGGATTTCACAGGTACTAGCTATTCTTGCATGTTTAGATAGCCCTGAATGTATAATATTTCATAATAGTTATGAATGGATTGACAGCTGTGTATTGGATTTATAATTTAGTTTATATATCTATTCTTAAATAGTATACATAATCTAGAATATTTATGTTCCAGAATCATCTGTCCAATTCTAATATTTGTAATTATCTCAGTCACCAAGAGTCAAAATTTCTTAGTACATATCAAAACAATGGCATTTAATTGAATCCAAAGCTGTATATAAATACTTTCTGTTCATGGGAGGATTGTTTTATACCATATATTGTAGAAGAAAGGTGGGTGCGATGACTCAGTGGTTAAAGACCCTAAGCTTGTCAGTTGGAAAGCTGACAGTCTAGGTTCGGGATCCAAGTGCTGTGTGACAGGATGAGCTCTAATTATTTGCTCCAGTTCCTGCCCATCTTGCAGTTTTATCTACTCACATGCAAATGTGAGTAGATAAATAGGTACCACTCTGATGGGAAGATAACAGCATTCTGTATGCCTCGGTGTATAGTCATGCTGGCCCAGGGGTGAAATCTAAATTTTTTTGCTATTGGTTCTGTGGACGTGGCTTGGTGGGCGTGGCTTGGTGGGGGGTGTCATACAATTGGGTAGGCGTGAGTATGTAACCGTGTGACTGGGGGATCAAAAGACAGAAACCCATTAACAATGTCCTGTTGGACTATTTTTATTTTATTTATTTATAATTACATTTCTATACCGCACCATCTCCCGGAGGACTCAGGGCGGTTTACAGCCAATTATTAAAATACCCACACCAATACAATATAAATATAATAAATAACAATATTTAAAAAACAATTAAGAACAAATATTTACTGGCCGAATCACTAAAACGGTCAAAGACCGATTAAAACCCCTTAAAAATTTCGCTAAAATATGTCTTAGGCTAGTCCCGCTCGGTGAAATAATAAAGTTCATGTTTGAAGGCCCGGAGGTCGGAGAGTTGGCATAATCCCGGAGGTAGCTCGTTCCATAGGGCTGGTGCTGCCACAGAGAAGGCCCTCCCCCTGGGGGCCGCCAACCTACATTTTTTTTTTTACATTGTTTGGTCGACGGCATCCTGAGGAGGCACGCTTTGTGGGAGCGCACAGGTCGTTGGGAGGGAATCGGTGGCAGAAGGCGGTCTCGCAAATACCCTGGTCCTAAGCCATGGAGCGCTTTAAAGGTGGTAACCAGCACCTTGAATTGCACCCCAAAGGCTATCAGCAGCCAGTGCAGGCCGCGCAGGATGGATGTTATATGGGAACAACGCAGTGCCGCCTCTATCACCCGCGCGGCCGCATTCTGGACTAGCTGGAGCCTCCTGGTGCTCTTCAAGGGGAGCCGCATGTAGAGGGCATTGCAATAGTCCAGGCGGGAAGTGACGAGGGCATGAGTGACCGTGCGTAAGGAGTCCCGATCAAGGAAGGGGCGCAACTGGAGAATCAGGTGAACCTGATAAAATGCTCCCCTGGCGACAGCCGTCAAGTGTTCTTCTAAAGACAGCCGATCGTCCAGGAGAACGCCTAAGTTGCGCACTCTTCCCCTGGGGGTCAGTACTTCCCCCCCAACAGTCAGCGATGGCGTAAGCTGACTGTACCAGGATGCCGGAACCCACAGCCACTCAGTCCTGGAGGGGTTGAGCTGGAGCCTGTTCCTCCCAATCCAGACCCGCACGGCCTCAAGACACCAGCCCATCACCTCGATGGCTTCGTTGGGGTGGTTCGGGTTGGAAATGTACAGCTGCGTATCATCAGCATACAGATGATAATCCACCCCGAAACCACGGATAACCTCACCCTTCTCACTGGTCCCTTCCAGCCCTGGAATATCTTCTGAAGCTGTGTCTAGTGCCAGGTTTGTAGTCCTTCCTTCCTTCCTTCCTTCCCTCCATCTCTCACCCTCCCCCCCTCCCTCCTTTCTCTCTCTCTCTCAAAAACAAATCCCCCCCACATCCCGTTTTTCCTCCCAGCCTACCTGAAGCCTGCTAACCAAACCAAAAAATGGGGGCGGGGGTAGTCCATTTTTTGCCTAGCACCCAGCTAAGCTGCACGATCATCAGAGGTTTTTTTTTTTTTTTTACTTTTAAAAGCATTTTTTTCGGCCGAAGAAAAAATGCTTTTAAAAGTTAAAAAAAAACCTCTGATGATCGCACGGCTCCTCTGGGAATTGGGGGGGGGCAGGGATTTTTGCTACCGTTTCTCCGAACCACCCGCCGCCATTGCTACCAGATCAGGTGATCCAGTCCGAACCGGGAGCATTTCACCCCTGTGCTGGCCACATGACCACAGAATTTTCTTCGGACAACACTGGCTTTCTCAGCCAAGAAACAGAGATGACCATGCCTCTAGAGTCAGACATGACTGGACAGTGGAAACTTTTACCTTTATATAAGAAAAACATTCCAAACAAAAGTAACAGAAAACTCAAATAGATGTCTCTTTTTTGTAAATGTTAATGCTTGCTGAAGCTTAATAACTGGTGTACATTTTACCTATTTCAGTTCTGTATAAAAGGTCGGACAGTAATGTCAGGTATTTATCTTATGTCTATTCTATTGTACTTCTCCAATTAGTAAAATTCAAAGAAATATAGTGGAGGTGACCCTAAGATTAACTTGCTCTGACAAACTTCCTTAATGGAAAGAATTCTTCCATCAGTGGAAAGAACCTTTGGATCCAATCCAGCAAGGCTGTTTGTCATATTTGAAAGGTTCGCAACAAGACGCAGTACATGAATAGGACAGGGTAACACAACTGCTGTTTATTCACATAAATGAAAGCTATGTATTTTTGTAATTTTGTGTATTAAGAGTTGGCAAACTCTTAAATGTTAATGCTTGTGAGAATTCAAATATTACACCAGTGTAGCGTATTACATCTATTTGGACTGGAACCAAGGAGATTAGTTTGCGGTCTTTTCTCAGCTGTAAACTATTATTGGAGAATAGAAGCCTTTGAAATGAGGATATACAGAAGATTAATTAAAATATCCTGGGCCAAGCTTACATGATATGAGAAATACAAGGAGAAATAAGATTGTGAATACCATCAGGAAAAGGAAATTGGAATATTTTCAACACAGGCAATGAAAAATATCAAGTACTTCAATGCTGGGGCAGATTCATGCACTATATCAATGAAAGGCAGTATATATATTGGTTGAAAAAGCTATATGTAGTTAAAAGCATAGTTTTTTACAGTTAATAATATAAAAGTACTCAAAACAACAAGTAGCATTTGTGATTGTCAATCCCCAGTAGGAGAAGAAAGTAAAAGTATCAGAAGATTTGTTTTATACCATACTTCCTTCTCATTAGTTATCTGGCCAATAATGAATTTTCACCTTAGCTCAGGGGTATCAAACTCAAGATCCGCAGGCCAGATCTGGCTCATGGGGTGTTTAGATCTGCCTGGCGGGGCGGCCCTGAAAACAGTGAAGGACCAGCCTGTGGTGCCTCTGCCAGCGAAAATGGAGCTCGAGGGGGGGGGGGGGGCTCTGTTTTTCTGGCAGAGGGCTGCAGGAAGCCGTCGTGGGCACATGTCGAGCTGGCCACACCCACCCTGGCCATGCCCCCTGGCCCCCGAAATCAAACACAACCCTGATGTGACCCTCAATGCAATAAAGTTTGACACCCCTGCCTTAGCTTATGTTTTTAGTTTATCATAACAATAAAATGAGGAAAAATACTGTATGCACTTAAAAGATAACATGAATATGATAAATAAGGAATATATAGCATGGAAGTGAGCGAATTTAGCATGGATGCAATGTGAGGCTTCCTTCAGTCTGGAGGGAGCTCCACTCAGCAGAATTCGTATAATTACCACATCAGTTACTATATTATAACATTTTTTGTGTTCCTTAAATATTTTATGACTAGGGAATTTGTTTCTATTCTCAGACCATCACTCTAAGTCAATTAGCTGAGTTAGCAGTTCCTCTGTCCTTCCCAATGTGATTCAGTCTTTGATCATCTGCACTCTTCAGCCACATTCCAGAATACTTAACTTACACAGACCTCACTATGGCATCTGCTTGGACTTAATAATCACCTCAAAATACCTCTAACTTTTCCAGAATATGTAGAATCAACTTTTCTCACACTGTAGGGATTTTTAAAAATAATTTTTGGGATGGTTCCCTTTGACTCACAACTGAGCTTAATCGTATGGGTTTTGTGGGTCTTAACAAAAGTTTCAAAGTACAGAATAAAACAGTAAAGGAAATATCTAGTGCTATTTTGTTTTTAAGAATCTGCAGTGTTTTGTAATAGCAATTGCGCTTAAGACTTATATACCGCTTCATAGTGGCTATCTATAAAGATAGCCCCCTCTAAGCTGTTTACAGAGTCAGCATATTGCCCCCAAAAATCTGGGTCCTCATTTTACTGATCTCAGAAGGATGGAAGGCTAAGTCAACCTTGAGCTGCTCAGAATTGAATTCCTGAAGTGAGCTAGTCTGCATTACTGCATTTTAACCACTGCGCCACCTCAGCTCTTAAGAAAAATTGTAGCATTTATATATATATAATTTGTAGTTTCACCTTAATGAATTTTAAGATGTATAAACTGAGACAATGTATTTAACTATTCTTTGTTTAGTATTCCAGTTTTGCATTATTTAAATAAGATGACAGGCACCTTTACTTTGCAAGCATCTGATAAATAGAGAAAAGTGAGAATACTCATTTTGGTATCAATATCTGATAATGGTTTGAAGACAGCTTGAGTTGTAGAAAAGATGAATCTAAACTTAATCTCCTCTTCTTCTTCCCCTTCCTCCTCCTCCTCCTCCTCCTCCCCTTCCTCCTCCTCCTCCTCCTCCTCCTCCTCCTCCTGCTCCTGCTCCTCCTCCTCCTCCTCCTCCTGCTCCTCCTCCTCCTCCTCCTCCTCCTCCTCCCCTTCCCCTTCCCCTTCCTAAGTAATAAGAGATTGGAGATGGAGGTATGTTTTCTTGAACTTATGGTTCATGAAGGGGCAAGTGACATTATGGAAGTTTTGATCCACATAAGTCTGTGACTTGCCAGCAGCTTTATTGGTGGAAACAGACTTTGTCCCATCTGCATGTCTTAAGTATCCAAAAGTTTGCTGTTTTTTTAAGTTTACTTCCTGATAATTCTTATTGTCAGGGTTCCTTTATCTCTTGAGGCTATTTACCTAAAGTTAAATTATCATTTACATAATGGCATTAACACTTCTTGAGATCCATTCCACTTTCATAATTGTCTGAACAATATGTTCATTAAGAAGGGTGGACTTATTGGAAAAGAACATCTAATCCAACATTCTGTACGTCCTGTCTAAAATGTAGGGATTCATTTCCTAAGAGGATAATTACATGTGAAACCTATATATAAGCACAATCACTGATCTTTTCAGGCAGGCCAAGGGGACGGAGAGATAAACTGCTGTTTCATATTCATAGAAAGTCATTATTTGGAAAAGAAAACCACACACAAGTGCTAGCCGTGCAGTCTTCTTCAGACTTCCCTATGAAGCATGTGTTAAAATGCTTACTGAACAGCTTCATGAATGAGATCTTTTCTACACAAGAGGAGCATCTGTGTATCACAGCATAATTGAAATCGCATACTCTATTTCTAATTACAGCTTTCCGAGTGTTCATTCACCAGGCTTATGTGTGGTCTGTGTTCGTTCAGCTGTGAATGAAACATTTCACATGCAAAGCATTTCTGAGAATACTGGCATAAAGCCTGGTGAACCACTGGGATAGTTCAGGAACAAGCTGGTGCCCATCCTTGTTCTGAAAACCCAAAGAATGCCTTTCAAGTCCATTTCATCAGCTGTCTCTTCCTTTTTGATGAGTTGATTCAAATTCCTGGTTCTGTTGTATGTGACCTTCGGATCATCTTTATGTCAGAGGTGAATGCAAAACATCTGAAGAAGGCAGGCTGCATATGAGAGGTTCTCTCTTTGAAACCTGAAAGTCTTTGTGAAATGAACCCTTAAGACCTGTGTCAGTATTTCATTGCTCACATGAATTCGATTTTAATGCCCTGATTTTGTTCTGAGTTTGATGTACCCCACCCAGATTGAGATTGGGGTAAACTATAAATATTGTAAAATAAATATTAAGAAGGATTGCTTCCAGTAACTCAACATGTAGTACAGAATCATAAAATTGAAGGATTTATAAGCTCAATAGGCTAATTGTCCTTCACTGTAAAAAATCCAAAAGCAGAACACCCTAACAGATGGCCACCATCTGAATAACTGCTGTTCTTACTGCTAAAATAGGTATCTCAATACTCAACCTGCTACTAATCTGCTGCTACTAATTCTGTCTTTTTGCCTCTAAAACAAGTCTCAAGTATTTGAGGAACCCTCTCTTCTAACTCTTTCCTCTCTAAGCTACACAATATTCTTTCTATAGTACAGGTATACGTTTTCTAGGTTGGTTTACTCTTTAATGATTCTTCCCTGAAATTGTTCCCTGTTTTATCATTTAGAGATTAAACTAATGCATAATTTAAGTGATGAAGTAAACTATGCTACTTGTGATGTGGAAACGATATTATTAATGCAATGTAACATCAATTAGGTTTTTTTAAGTGTGTGTGTTTTGAATGTACTGTGTGAAGCCATAAACAGTAATTTTTTTGTGTGCTTGTAATTTGAATCATTATTATCCCTTTCTTCTGTTGTTGGGATTTTTATTAATGGAAAATGATCGCAACTCCTCCTTCACCAGATAATTTTAAGTTGGCTATGTATTTCCTAGCTATCTTGACACTTTTCTGCTTTCTTGGCTTTAGATAGATTGAGAAAGGTATTTTTATTGCAACTCTCAGCTTTCCATATCAGACTTTAGCTGTGTTTTAGTTTTCTTAATACTATCTATGGACATTCTAAATCATCCAGATCATCTAAATCTTGTCCCAAAGATTCTTTTTCCAAAGGCAACTGGGCTTTCTTTGTTTTTTCCTTTGAAAATGTTCAGTTCTTCAGAACTGAAGAAAGCTTCTTGGATGAGAAGCGAAATGTTTTCAGAGGAAGAAAAAAAAAACCCAAGAAAGTCCAGGGTTTTTTTTGGAAAATCACCTTTGGGACTTTATTAATACTGTCCCTACAGATCTGGACTATTGGTTTTGCTTATCCTTAATGAGTTCCAATTCATCCCTTTCTTATACAAGCCTCTCTTTATTTCTTCCCAATCTTGTGTTGTTTTCTTTTTCTTATTGGCAACCATGTTATTTTCATTTTGTTTTATAATTGGTGCCCGCAAGACAAGTGTTTTTATCTCAGTTCTTCTGAGAATACAATTAAACAATTCCTTCTGTTCATTTCACTCTAGAACATACTGCCAGCAGTTGCTTGAAGTTCAGCAGTATTTAAAAAGAGTTAAGAAATGAATGAGGTATTTCCAAAATGGAATTACTCTGTATGTTGTCAATCCTTTAGAGATTAGTTGTCTAATCCCTTGAAGATTTTAGCTTAATCTTGTATTCTGGGAAGTGGGAAATCTCCACTTCGTAGAACTCTTTTCTGGGCACTTATGAAGTTAGAGATGCTAATGTTTCATGATTGCCCAAAAGTTCCCTAGCCCAAATATTGAATGAAGTACTGAGCACCAGCAATGTCACTAGTACTTGAAATCTAGCTGGATTATTGATGAGCCTAATTCATGAATTTAAATCCTTAGTAGTCTCAAAGGATTATATTAGACAGTGTGTGAATCTAGTGCCTCCGAAAACAGTGGGACACCTGAACCAGTAGGAATTAAGTGCTATTCACAGAGTTTCACTGGCTTCAATACCAAGGGTATAAGAATCATATGTTGAGCAATAGGATGGATTATATATGTAGCTGCTAATGCCTGAGGCTGAATTAACAGTTTACGCATAATATTTGTGAGAAACCTTGGATCTTCTTAGTATGCTGTTTCATATTTTATAAGAAATCAAACAAATTGGGAATCTTAAAGCAGTGATACTGGTAAGCAGGCCTTCTTGTTCAAAATAACATTTCCCCAAAATAGGCCTTGTTTCATGCTCTCGGAAACTGTCTAGTCTATTATTGAAAAATTGAAAAGATCTGCAGGTTTCCCATAAGAAGTAGGGGCTGATTTTTATTTTTTTGCATGCCCCTCGAGCACCTGTATGGTGAGAACCCGACAAATGGTCATGTGAAAGTCAATGTTTGTTATCTAGCCATTCCCTTGATTATATATGTATATATATAATGCTTCTGTGCCTGAAAAGCTCAGCAGTAGCACAAGAGGAAGCCAAGCAATGGGGCGCCAGTTAGGCTCAACAATTTTAATGAAAGAATTTGTCCTGTTGGGGTGTAAAGAAACCAAGAATGAATGGGCCATTGGTTGTGGCAAGTCAATGGACTCGTCTTGCTTGTCTTCCCTCTTGTCTCTGTATAAATAAAGCATTGTTGTCCATCCTTGGCATTTGTGCCTCATGGTGATAAATTGGTCTTGATGTGTCTGACATTTTAACCAAGTCTTTTTAATGGTCTGTTTTTGAAAGTCTCTGTTTTCCCTAGGTTTTGCACCAACATAAACCTTGACAGCACTCCCTGTCATTTATCAGGTTAACCCTTTCTTTATCCTAGGTTGGGGGGGGGATTCAAAATGCAAGTTGTTAAGCCACAAAAAAGATGAAAGTGATGGAAGCAAGCCATTGTTAAGTAGACACAATTTGCACCTGCAGCTGAGTTTTTACTTGCAGCCTGCTGTTGATATTGATCAACATTTGCTTCCAATTGAAACATTAACAAATGGATGGCCTTTTTTCCTAGAATTTTTTTTGCACTGATTTGTCATTTGTTAACTGTAATTTTTCTTCTTAACTCTGTATCTCAAAATGCAAGTTAAAAGGCCAAAATTAAAATAAAGCCAAGTAGCCTTTAACTCCTTGCCTATTGGCAGCTTCTATTTGTTAGTTAATTATTCAGTTTTGTGTAGTTGTTGGGATATGATGGAAAGGACTATTTGCACATGCTTCCTTCTCCACTCAATTGCAACTAAGAGGGTTTTGTCCTGTGTTTTGTAAGCAACTTTGAGTGCTGCCAAAGAGGAAAGGTGGCATGAAAATCAGATAAATGAATATTTTCCATCCAACTATTGCATCACAGCCTAATTATTGTATTCCTAGTTCCAGAATTCAAATCCTAGAATTTAAGCCTGCTATGTGGAGGATGTTAGTTTGGAGAAAAAATTCTCTACCTCATTGAAATGATTAATCTCATGATTTTTTTTATAAAGAGTATATACTTTCCTGCTGTTCTCCTAACCAACATCCTAACTTATCTGCTAACTATAATTCACTAAAACTGTTTATATTTTCATTACTTGTTCTCCGAAAGAATAATAACAACAACAACAACAACAACAACAACAACAACAACAACAACAACAGAGTTGGAAGGGACCTTGGAGGTCTTCTAGTCCAACTCCCTGCCCAGACAGGAAACCCTACACCACTTCAGACAAATAGTTGTCCAATCTCTTCTTTAAAATTTCCAATGTTAGAGCATTCACAATTTCTGGAGGCAAGTTGTTCTACTGATTAATTGTTCTAACTGTCAGGAAATTTCTCCTTAGTTCTTAATTGCTTCTCTCCTTGATTAGTTTCCACTCGTTGCTTCTTGTCTTACCCTCATGTGTTTTGGAGAATAGTTTGACTTCCTCTTCTTTGTGGCAGCCCCTGAGATATTGAAACACTGTTATCATGTCTCCCCTAGTCCTTTTCATTAAACAAGTTTAAATCATATTACCCCTGGGGTTTTTCCTGATATTAAAAAATACTTTTTCTGTTATATAAACTGAGAAGAACAATTGCTCACAGACTTGTTCTCAAATAATGTCAGAAGACCTCTAATTTTATTGTTTTCCCCAGTTGCAGTCTCTTACTGTACTCTGTTTTGGGAAAGTTTCAAACCCATGTATATAAAAATAAAATGTAGTTGTTAAACTAAGGGAAAAACATCTATAGCTGGAGGGACTAATTAGAATGTCATCAATATATTCATCTACTATATCATATATAATATACAATAGTATACTACAGACCTGTATATTGCATGAGTCAGAAAGAAGGTTAAGAAAATATCTACAGACCTCTCACATCCTGGACATAAACATTTCAACTCGTCCCCTCGGGACGCCGCTATAGTGCATTGCATGCCAAAACAACTAGACACAAAGAGACTGAGTTTTTTTCTAATACCAGCACTCTGCTGAACACGTAATTCCCACGTGTCTATTTATCTATGTAGTGTGGCTGTACTACTTTTACCCTTCTCATCTGTTCTACTACCTTCTCTTATTGGTATCATTATTATTATGATTAATATGATTATTTTGTTGTTTTGCATGTGCATTGAGAGCATATGCATCAGAGACAAATTCCTTGTGTGTCTAATCACACTTAATTCTATTCTATTCTAATATAAAATGTTAGTGGTGCCATCTTTATGACAGCTGATCAGATTTAAGTAATATATGTTTCTACCTATTTAAGTATTCCAAACATAAAAATGAATACCTAAAAAAGAGAATGCAACTAGGGGACAGTTGGTATAATTGGAGAAATATTAAATATTGCTCTCCAGTATTAGAAATTTTCATAATTTTGCATATACAAAATTAAGGCATTTCTGCATCTAAAAATGCAGTCATTATTAGCTTTCCTGAAGTGAGGTCCATTAAAATAAGCTGGGCTTACTTCCAAGAAAATTTATTAGATTATTGTTTGTAAGCAGTCATTGGCTTCAGGGTTATCCTTATCAGTGCTCTAAAATATGTATTAAGTAAACATCGTCCATAAATTTGTTCACCATGTCAAACACTACACTTTGTATGTCCTACATTATTAATACTGTCTTACATTATTTATTTATAGATTGTAAAGTGAATGTGAGGCTTATTCCAAGGCAATTTTGGGTGTATTTCCATTTTGTTTTCTAAATTTTGTATTCTCCTCCACAGAAAAAAAAACCACACACAATCCCCGGTGGGAGGGGGTATATTTATATTCCCAGATGATGCAGTCATAAAAAAAAGTTTGTACTCTGTAGAGTTTCTAAAATTTATAGAATAGAATAACAGAGTTGGAAGGGATCTTAGAGGTTTTCTAGTCCAACCTCCTGCTTAGGCAGGAAACCCTACACCACTTCAGACAAATGGTTATCCAATATTCAGACAAATGGTTATCCAATTTCTTTTTTTTTTTAAAGGAAAAAAGGATGGCCATCAAAGAAATTATTATGTTATCAAGAGTGTTCACTGACAGCATATATACAAGCAAGAGTAAATATTTCACCATAAAACCACTACACAGAAAGCTAATTTCAATGAATTGATCAAATAAGCAGCTTCCCTAAATTATCTTCCTCTCTTTGAAAAAAAAAGTCAGAAATACATTTTGTAATTTTTTACTCCAGTTGTATGTGGGTCAGTGAATTTAAGCAGTATTATTTTCTCATTTATGAATAGTTCCTTCATGAAAAAAAACCTGAATCTACGCAGATTGCACTATTTGTGTTGCATAATATCTTGGATAAATTCATTTTCTGTAACTGTTTTATTTGAAGCTTTTAGAGATATGAGAGAGAAATAGTTTCTTTCAGAACTATTATAAATAATGTCTACACTTTGTAAAAATCAAAGCAATGCTGGGTGCGATACAATATATTTTTGGCCTGGGTAACTTTAACTGTGTTCCGTTTGTTTGTTTTCTTAGCCAAACAAGTATGTCTAGCTGAAAAAATTAGCTGTGGAGACTCCAGCAATAAATGCATTCCTGCGTCTTGGAAATGTGATGGAGAAAAAGACTGTGAAAGTGGAATTGATGAAGCTGGTTGCACTAACAGTAAGTGTAAAAACACAGTAAGATGTGCTTGCTAGTCTAGTGCCTATACTCCACATCCTTTCCCTCCTATCTTTCTTCTCTGTGTTATTTGCTCTGTATGACTGTGTGGTGCATCAAGTTGCTTTATCCTATTAGATTCCCTGAAAAGAGAGGAAGTGAAATTCATACTAACATTGGACAGATAGCATATTGCCCTGCATTATGCTTCATTTTGACTTCTTTCTTATTTAGCATGATTTGCTAAGAGAGATTAGTAAATAAGCCATGGGTAGCCTGGCAGAGTTTGAAAAACCTGTTGTTGTTGTTTTTGTTTTCAAATGTGGCTTAAAATGTTGTGTAGGCAGGCTTCATGGCTTATTTCCAAGTTTGGTTTTGTGTTCTGCCCCAGCTTTTAACATATCCAAAGTTACAAAGATAGAAATACTAAAAATAGTTGGGCCAAAAAGCTAATGTATTTAACAAACCATGGTTAAAGCAAACTGTAGCTTAATATGCAGGTCTCATGAATACCTCTTTTTGGTTCATAGTGTAGATGTCTTTGGGATAGTTGTTAACTCCAGAACCATTGCTTATACAATCAAAAGGGTGAAAAAATTAACATTTTAATCAGGGCCCTATTTGTTTTCAAAGGAGCAACTGACACACTAGTGGATGAAAATCTGTAGAGCAGCTGTGGTTCTACTAAATAAAACATTCACACTATAAAGCATATTAAAATATAAGGTTGTAATAAAAGAGAATATTTGTAGCTCAAGGTTGACATGAGGGGTCCTTGGTGCTCTCTGAGCTTGGTGTCTTCTTGCAGATGTTTCATTACCCAAATTAGGTAACATCAATAAGATTAATGTGACTTCTAGGTTCCAAGGGCTACAGTACAATTTTTTTAAGGTTTTGTTTGAAATGATAAACTGTTCTTATTTTATTTGTTACATTCAATTTTTTGTTAGCTTAGACTTGGGGATATAGAAAATGAGATAAATATTACTATATGCAATATGACGTTTCTGTGTCTTCAGTACTCGAATGAGCAAAAGGCAATTGTTTCAAGCAATCAGCTCATGAATCTATTTTTCTCTTTTCTATATTTCTATGTCTTGTAAATTTCTATATGTGAAAAAAGAATTCCTGTATAGAAGAAATTACATAAAGTAGAAAAAGTACCTTCCATGCCTTTAGTGTAAATTGATATATTTCAAACTGGAATTCGTTTGGCAGTCTATTCTTATACAGTACTCAAGAATAAATGAACCTTATAAAGAAAGCTGACAGTCATCAAGATTTTTACTTTTCTGATGGGAGAATTTTTTTAAAAAATGCATTCCAGTACTGACTGTGGAGGAAGAGGTTTCCTTCCTCTTGAAATTAGCTGGATTCCTATCTAGAGTTGTAACAGGTACGCTGTCAGATATATTCACAAGCTTAATGTATCAGCACAAAACTGAACTATATGATGAACCAATGACTCAAGGTACTGTATATTATTCATTGCCTCAGATTCTCTTTATTCTTTGGAAGTTTTAATTTCTTTTTCTCATAAAGAACTCTTACTTTCCACAAACAAGCTGTTTGGTTGAAAATTATCTTTTCCTTGCTCTTATTCTTGATTCCCATTTTCCTTCTCTTTTCAAAAGATTGTTTAGTTTTATTGACTTTTTCCTTTTTATATCTCGTTTTTGTTCTTTGGTTGTCTCCAAATATGGTTTTAGAGGTTGACAGCAGATTCTTTTGCTGTCTATTCTTTCTAAAATGGGAGGCCCCTTTTTCCCCTTTACATGGGTGTTTGAAAACTCCTGGCAGGTCTCAAGCTCATCTCTTGAAATGTGAAACCTCCTGTCACATTAGCGCCTCTGTCTTCCAGAGAAAGTTTCTCCATTTCAAAGTAATATCAACCTCATCAATTACACATTGGTCTTTTTGAAAATGAGTTCCTCGGTGATAAAAGTAGTTTCTCTCACTTCACTATGCTAAAAATCCAAGAACTTTGAAACTTAAAAATCAGAAAAAGGGTGGAAGAGAATTAGACAATTGCTTAATTAATTAGGGGGGGCTTAATAGGTTTGAAATGTGACAATTACAGCAAGGTGATACACTCAACTTTTTTGTTAGGTAGGATTGGATCACAAAGCAGAACTTTGGTAATGAACCCAAATTGTGAGGAATTCTTTAGAAAATAATCAACCAGGGTAGGAACTTTCCAGATGGCAATGCGGGGATTTTTATAGCCATTGTTAAATTTGCCTATTTAAAGTGAAGAATTATGTCATATATGCCTACTAGGCAGTCAGTACCTGAGATGTGTAAGTGAGCCAATCAAAAATCTATTTTCTCCACATTTCTCTAATTCTGAATTCCCTGCAAGTTTTCAAAAGTCCCTCCCCAACTCCATAAAAGTATTGGCCTTCCCAAATATGCCACTTAGTTAAACAGAAAAGAAACAATTTAATACATGAAGGTCTGTGAAGGCCCATACAGGCTACCATATCCATAACGATTCTGTCTTAACTGGTAATTTGCCTTGTGAAGAAAGTATCCACAGGTTTTCAGCATGCTGTTCTTGAAATTTGTTTTGTGAATTTAGAGCATTTCTATTCAGCATTGGGGGTATTAATAAGAAAAGCAGTCCTAACCCTCAGGCTTACAGTCTGAAGGAACTTCACACACAAAGAAAAGAGATGGCAAGAGAAAAGGAAAATAATACACAGATTGCGATTCTTAACAGTCACACTGTTGTGCATATATAGCAGTGGAACGGCAATAATGCAACCAAAAGTAGTTGGTTTTCTTGGATGAAAACAAAAAAGGAGTCCCAAGTTGCTGGTGATTGATTCTCTTTTCTCTGCTGAATTTTGAAAGCAGTCACTGGGCCATGTAGGAATTAGATGAGACATAAGACTTTCAAGAGAATCATGCCATATCATTTCTTTGTTTGTTTTTGGTGGGGAGGAAGCATAACAAAGGATAGACAAGTATTCTAAGAGACCAATTCTTTAAATAACTATGTAAGCAGCATTCAGTTAAACATTCAGAGTTTCAGTCTCTTTCTCCTCCCCCTCCCCCACCCCGCCATTTCTATGCTCAAAGGAGAATGTATGTACAGAATAGTTTGATGGCCCAATTAGTATTACATTGTGTATCTATCTTGAGCTGTTGCTGTGTTGAATTCCCTATAGAATTAATCAAGATCTTCAGTTGGAACTTGTCTGGCAATATCTGATTGCTAGCATAATCATGATCATCCTTTCTCTTCAGATCCCCTTCTCCTTTTGGAAATCTCTGCCATGCTACTTGATCCTATGCTACTTATCTTCCTGTTTGGTATCTTCAACCATTTTGGAACCCGCATCTCTTCAGCAGTCCAAGACTATCTATCTCTGCTTGCTAACAATTTTATTTTTCCCCTTCCCTCTAAGTTCACATCTGCTTCTTCCAGTTCCTTAGCTCATTTCAGCTTTCCTTTCCTGTGAGAGATTCTGCAAATGTAACAGCATATCTGATTCTTCTCTTTGTTCTTTCTCAGGCTCAGCTTATCATTCACAGCTACAATCTTTATGTCTGGTGATCTTGCGACAGGATAGTATACAGCCCTATCTACTCCATTCTGTATCAAAGTTCTTTCCATATATTTTTCATTGATGTTATATTGATCTTTAGTATTTATTATAATTTTGTAATTTACATTACAAAAGTACGTGAAAACTGCTGCGATATTATTGCTGTGAAGTAAACAGGAAAGGAATCAATATTACCTTGCTCAAAATTATTCCAAGCCCCTGAAAAGTTTAGGACTGTATTTGAAAACCTGGTGTCTGCCAAAACAGAGATGAAGTCTCAAATAAGGAAGAAACTTTTTCCCTAAGGACTAATATTGTCAGTTTAGCCCTGTGAAAATTTCTTCATCTATCATTCTGTAATTTCTAGCTTCAGCAAATGATTGCAGTGACTGTGAAAGTAATCTGTCTTCTTTGACTCAATCAAATAGCTCGCCTTGGAAAGTCTGAGTTAAATAAGGTGTAATAAAACGTTGGCCCTCATCTGAGAATTCAGATAATAAAATGAAATACATCTTTTTCAGGAGGCAACTCTGCTGACATATGGAGTGCTTTCCTAAGAGATAGTAGAGAACCTCCAGTTTGAACTGCTCTGAAACATTAGTGGTAGAATAAACAAAAGATGCAAAGGGGTTTGAATACAAAAAGCAGAGACCCTCTCTCCATTTAATTTGCAATATGTTGGAAATCTAAAGACTGAAGTGGGACACCAAAAGAAGTTTAAAAAAGCCCTTTCCCGAGGCAATAGTTAATCCCACAAAGAATACATAATGTAAACTCATTTTACTTCTTTTTATGTGCTGAACTTGGTTTATGCAGTAGAATAGAATGTTTTTTATTGGCCAAGTATGATTGGACACACAAGGAATTTGTCTTGGTGCATATGCTCTCAGTGTACATAAAAGAAAAGATACGTTCATCAAGAATCATAAGGTACAACACTTATTGATAGCCATAGGGTAAAAATAAGCAGTCAGGAAACAATCAATGTCAATATAAATCGTAAGGATACAAGCAACAAAGTTACAGTCATAAGTGGAAGGAGATGGGTATTGGGAACGATGAGAAGATTAATAGTGTAGTGCAAATTTACTAACTAGTTTGACAGTGTTGATGGAGTTATTTTTTTATTATGGCCAGAATATGCCATTAGCCATTCTAATGACTTTCTAGAACCAGAACTGGTAAAAGCTTTTGTTATCAAATTGAGCTTTTCTTGGCATACAGGAAATGAGATCACAAATTTAAACCAAACATTTGTGATGTATATGATTACAGCATTCATCAGAAGCTTACTCTTTGTCAGTCAATCTTTTAGTGTATATACCACTTTTCTCTCATTGGAAACAAGCAAGCATACACACACTATTGGATGATTCCAGCATAATACGTTGTGACACTAAAATATTTGGTAACTATAGGTAATCCTTGATTTATGACCATTCAAAATTCTGATGGACCCTGAAAAAACTATTTAGGACTGGGATTCAAAGTTCTCACATCTCTCCCAGTCATATGACTGCATTTTGACCATTGAGCAACCAGCCCACATTTACAGATACTTGCAATCCCATGACTGCAATTTATCATTTTTTCCTCAGAAACTATCACTTCTAGTTTCTGGTAAAAAAATGCCCTTAGCAAATGATAGGTTTGCTTAATGACCACAATGTTTGCTTAATGACTGCCACAAAAATCATAAAATTGGACTTGGTCATATATAGTGACCCTCTTTACAATCATCATAATTTATAACTGAAATTGCGGGCTCAATTATTGTTGTAAGTTGAGGAGTATCTATCAAGGGCCAGGGAAATCAGGAGATTCAGGCAGTTCAAATGAGTAAAAAGATTTATTGCAAGCTTAAGCTCTTTACACAAATCGGAGCTACTAATGGTCCCGGGAAATGAGCGGGAATTCACAAGGTATTCAAAGTGGGATGGACCTCTTGTGGGCATGCAGGGACTCGTAACTTATGGTGCATTTGACCCCTCATTTGGGCTCAGCCTGGTCATCGGCTACATTATCTGTATAACATCTTGTTAAATGCATTTATATTGTAAATTTTCCCTGATTCCATTGTAAAATATTCCACTGCAAATTGGAAAAAATGACTTGTTCCTGGCAGTAGAATCTAGGAGATGAACTCCCAGGTGAATAGATGTATAAAGCTATTTGGCACAGGATAAGATGCTTAGGAATTGCCCAACCCAAACAATTTACCATGTAATTCTAACCAATAAGTTCTAGTATTAACTTTGGAGCGATGTAGACTAAATTATACAGGTAGTCCTCAGTTATAATTGGGATGGCAATTTCGTCACTAAGCAAAGCACTTCTGATAGTCCTGGTGGCGGTCATTAGGTGAGAACTTCATGCTCTTCCTCTCCTGCTATGCACATCTCCAATTCAACACTGCCCCTCATTTACCCCACCCACTTCTGTGCCTTTTGGGCCACCCTGCATTCCCCAGCCATCCCTGCCATACCCTACAGGCACCATCATGGCACTTTTCCAAGGTTTTGCATTTTAAAAACCCTGTTCTTGTTTTCATTTCACCTCATCCTTTTTTTTAAAAAATTGTTATTTATTTCATTTTATAATGACACTCTCTTATAAGAAATGGTATAGAAACATGGTACAATTATAATTTAGACTCTTCCAATTAAGCCAAAATTAAACTAAGTTGCTATACTAGTGGGGTTTATAAGTGAGTTTGGTTTAGTGCTAGAAACCAGGCTAGAAACCAGGAGACCCTGTGTTCTAATTCTGCCTTAGGCATGAAAGCTGCCTAGGTGACTTTGGGCCAGTCACTGTCCCTCGGCCCCTGCTGTCAAACTCGGCTGACAAGCCAGTCGGTCAATTCCTGTCGCAACTAATGGATTAACACTCAGTTGATCTGGAAAAAAAGTACTTGCGTAAAAACACTAGGAAGAATAGAAAAGGGTTTATAGAAAAATAGAAAAAGGGTTAATGTCAAAATATATTAAATGCTTGGAATCGGGGTGTCTGTCTGTCTCTGCGTGCCTACCTTCCTGTCCCACTAGAGTATTTCCATAGAGAGAATTAAATTAATGGAAATGGAGATTTTATGGTGTAATGACCTCATTAACATATTCTGGGAACATTGCTTGGTATATCATTATTCAGCATAGTTGTACCATTGGGAGCTTAAATGGTCATAGCTGCAAGGTTTTTCTTTCAAACTGTATTTTTTTAAATTCCTTTGGCTCAAACTATGTTATTCTTATTTTTTCCATTGATTCAGAAACTGATGTTTTTGACATGTATTGCCAGGATATGTTTTATCTCCTGGCCATTTATTTGTTTCAGAATTTGAAATATAATACATTCTATTTCTTCTTTAAAAATTTAAATTCTGTTAGCCGTAATTTGAATATGTATTTCCATATACTAAATGTTAGACACTAATATTTTTTTCCTAAGTGATTATTCATTTGAATCCATTTTAAGAATGTAAGAATCTAATATTCTATTTTTATATCATGCAGTATTGATATCTATATTTCATTAATTTTATTCATCCGAAAGGAAGATTTTAAGAATGGTATTTTATTAACACTCAACTGTCTTTGCCTTTTAGTTTGTTTTCTATATATTTTCCAGTGTCTAGCAAATACTGATCCAGCTATCACTAGAATATTCAGGGAAAAACTGAAAATTCATTCATATTTAATACATAAAAGATGTATAATGAATGTCATAAATGTGCCTAACATTCCATTGAATTTTACAGAAATTATGGTTTAATATAGTTGAATGTTTAATTGTTTCAAAATAAGGGAACAAATTAACTTATTTCAACATAGCAGTACTAACTATCACATCTATTCTTTTCAACTATGTCAAATGAAATAACTATATGTAATCAATTTAAACCAAACTGGAACAAACAAACAAAAAAATAGAAATATTTAAGTCAGAATTAATTCTCTATGAGTAACACCAGTCTGCCTCATTGAACTATATAATATTTTGATCACACCTACATAAAACTATTAAAAGGAGCAATTATTAATTTTATGAAAGTTAGTCATTTAGGAGAGCCAGTTTGGACTAGTGGTTAAGGCACCAGGCTAGAAAGTGGGAGATGGTGAGTTCTAGTCCCACTTTAGGCATGAAGCCAACTGAGTTACATTGGTCAGTCACTTTGTCTCAGGCCCAGGAATGGGGTAATGCCAAACCATCAAGAAAACTTCAGGGACTTATTCAGGCAGTTGCCAGGAGTCCAAAACCTACTTGAAGCAATCTCCTCCCAAAGATCATTCTTTGCATTGCAATTCTGTTGGTGGTTATGTGGAAGACAGTTGTAGAATAGCATATATTTATGTGCTCACAAAATTCCTTTATTTGAAAAGACTGAAAAGAGAAGTATAACCTAGCAATTAATATTTTTTTATCTTCAAGTAGAGCTGCCACCTAAACATCTTTTCTGGGCCTAGGGCAGTGATGGCTAACCTTTTCCGGATCGAGTGCCCAAAGCGTGTGTGCGAATGCTCGGATGCGCACCCGAATCCCCAAAATGCAATGCATGTGCGACCTCCGTGCATGTGCCCTGCCCCCCATGCATGCACAAGCACGACCCCCTGCACACGCCCCGTCCCCGCGCATGCATGTACGGCCCCTGCATGTGCCCCACCCCCATGCATGCGCAGCAGAGACCCGAAGACCAGCTGGCCATCGGGAAGCGCACACGCATGCACGGCAGAGCTGAACTGGGGCGACGGCTCATGTGCCCACAGAGAGGGCGCTGTGTGCCACCTCCGGCACGCGTGCCATAGGTTCGCCATCACGGGCCTATGGTATCCATTCCTGAGCTGCCAGGGATTTTGATGGAGGGAGCTCCCTAAAATCAGGGGATGGAGCTGAAACAAGAACTAAATCTGATTTCACTTCATTTCCATATGCATTTAATTAAAATGAAATCTGCTAATATGATTATTTTCCCATCTATATCTTTATAATTTTTCTCTTCTGCCTCACTAGAAATTAAAGCTTAGAAACATCATTTTAAAGTCTCTGGGAACTGCATGAAAGATTTTTTGGAGGCTTGATAGCTCCATTTGTGTAATTCTTCTTTAGCCCATAATGTGCTTGCCATCTCCATTTCTTGATGTATCAAAATCCCTCCCAGAAAAGCTGTGAAAGAGAGATTCCACTGTATAGGTAGTCCTTGATTTATGACCATAATTGAGCCCCAAATTTCTGTTGATAAGTGAGACATTTGTTAAGGGAATTTTGCCCCATTTTATGACCTTTCTAGCCACAGTTGTTAAGTGAATCACTGCAGTTGTTAAGTTAGTGACACAGTTGTTAAGTGAAACTGGCTTCCCCATAGACTTTGCTTGTCAGAAGGTGACAAAAGTTAATCACATGACCGTGGACACAGCAACAGTCATAAATATGAGTCAGTTGTCAAGCATCTGAATTTTGGTCACATGACCATGGAAATGCCGCAGTGGTCATAAGTGTGAAAAAATAGTCATGTCACTTTTTTCAGTGCTATTATAATTTTGAATGGTCACTAAACAAACAGTTGTAAGTCAAGGACTACCTATACAAGGCATAGTCCTTAACCTCCATAGTCATTTTAAAAAGTGTATTTTTTAAAAAAATTAAAATTCTTTGGGATTCAAAATGGTTCCAAGGAAACTATTCTAAGATGTCACACTAACTGTTTCAGGAATAGTACTTCCTGCCACAATGGATTTTTCTAAGGCATGTTCTCATTATGTGAAATGGTTAACAACTCCAACATGTGAGCTAATAGACTATCACAGCCTCATTTGTTTCTGGGGAATCTACCAAGCTAATTGGACATGTAAAATTACGACTATAGCTGACAGGTCTCCTCTGAGCTGGAGAATAACTGGAAACAATTTCCTCCATTTTCAGAACAATTACTGTACAAATGGAAAATAACACTCAAAATGCTAATTGATCACAATACCCAATGTCTTGGTCTGAGGGCAGAAAAGTTTAAGTGAACTAATAAATCAGCTTGTGAGTAACAAATTGGAAGATTTTATTTGAACTAGATATATCCTCTATGCAATTCTGTATGTACCTCCATGTAATAATGTACCGTACAACCATATATTTTTGTTATCTTTTCAGAGAAAGGAATATTATCTTTATTAGCTCTCCTAAAATTATCATGACTTATAAGTGCTTGATTTATTCACCAGTTAAATAGATTATACTTTAGAAAATGAAGAACAAATGCATTATGGGGTCTTACTCAGATGTTAAACCTTTGTCTCTCTGAAAACACCAATCAAATTTCTAGACCTAAATAGAAGCATAGATTAAAATCTAAATCATGCTAAGCCATAGTTCGCTAACCCTGAGTTACTTAATAGTTCTCAATTATCTGTGTTTATACACTGTAGTAAACCATAAGTGATAGCTTATAAACCAGAGTTAATGGATTCATACAATCCAAGAAACTACAGGTCATCCTCAGCTTGTGACAGCAGCTAGGATTGCTGTCACTAAGTGATGAGGTTGTAAAGTACAATATCACATGACAGCAATGCTCAGCGATGGCAATCCTAGTGTAATGAAAAGACAGACCAGGGGAGACACGATAGCAGTGTTCCAATATCTCAGGGGCTGCCACAAAGAAGAGGGAGTCAAACTATTCTCCAAAGCACCTGAGGGTAGGTCAAGAAGCAACGGGTGGAAACTAAACAAGGAGAGAAGCAGCTTAGAACTAAGGAGAAATTTCCTGACAGTTAGAACAATTAATCAGTGGAACAACTTGCCTTCAGAAGTTGTGAATGTTCCAATACTGGAAATTTTAAAGAAGATGTTGGATAACCATTTGTCTGAAGTGGTGTAGGGTTTCCTGCCTAAGCAGGGGGTTGGACTAGAAGACCTCCAAGGTCCCTTCCAATTCTGTTATTCTATTCTATTCTATTCTATTCTATTCTATTCTATTCTATTCTATTCTATTCTATTCTATTCGTCATTGTAACACCCGGAATGCATGTGTCATTAAATGGGAAGATACAGGAGCCCCGGAAAAAGAAGTGTGAAGGATACGGTGTGCCACAGGCAGGTGTTAGACCATGGGCAAGCTGGTGAGAGCCACAGACAGCAGCTTGAGAGTATGGGTGGGCTGGCAGGGGCCACAGTTGAGTGCTGAGTTACAGAGATCATGTCAGAATACAAGATCCTTATCTCATGCTCTGTAGTGGGCTCCAAGGAGAAACTTATGGGAGTGACTTGTGACCTTCCCTACTAGCTTCCCCATTGATTTTGCTTGTGGGAAGCAGACGGGGAAGATCACCAATGGTGATCATGTGACTGTGGCTTGCGACATTGAAATTTCAAGCCAAGCAGCCAGATTGCGATCAAGTGACTGTAGCGATGCTGCAACTTTACAGACCAGTCAGAAGTTCCCCTCATTTAGCACTGTCATATTTTTAAACAGTCACTGAACAAGTGGTCATACATTGAGGATTATCTGTATATGAGTTCTTACCCATTCCCACCTCTGGTGATAGATTTAGGGACGGGGTCAGTGCTTGAAAGGGTTGTCCATTTTAAAACAAACTTTTTTGCTTTATTTGCCTACATGCCCTAGTTGTGGTAGTTATAATGATAAAATTCTGCAAATTGCTTTTAAAGCTAAACTTAAGTTTTTTTCCAGGCAGTAATCAATATCCCTATGCACAATTTTATCCAGAATACTCCTAATTTATTTTGAAAAGTTGGTAACGTTTAATAGACTTTCTTGGAATCTAAGAAGCTGATCCAAAACTAATTAATCTAAAACTAATATCTTTTCACTTGTTTATAAATTTTTATAAAAACACAAGGAATAGTGTATGCCAACATTGTTATATCTCGATTATGGTCATTTAATGTTATATTTATTATAAATAATATATAATAATATATTTATTATTATTTGAGATGACTTTTGATGTGGATGCATATAGCCAAAGAGGAGATGAGGAAGAACTGTATCGCTGGCTGCTGCAGGGTCATTTTTTACCATTCCAGTTTGCAAATTCACAGATAGAAGAGTGGTGATGAGCTAAAAATATTTATTAAATGGCCAGATAAAAGGATATTCTTGGAGTGTTCCATTAGTGATGCCACGATCACTGCATCTTTCATATTTATCAAAATACTTTGAACTTTTCAGCAAAGTTTAGATCCATGCAACTGCAGATTATTAGCTAATAAGGGAATGGGGAACTGAGATTTTTTTGGCTAAGCCATTAAGCAAAATGAATTTGTCAGCAGTATTTTATCAAGAAACAATTTAAAATAGGACATATGACTGATTGCCAGAAAATATCAGTTCTATAATTATGGGGCACTTAAAAACTTGGAGATATTTAGAAGTTCTGAAATCTTAGGAGTACTGGCAATTTGGAACTGGTGCCAAAATACCAGCAGAGAAGCATAGTAATTGTGTCTTAAGCTTCTTAAATTAAAGTTTGGAAGGAATTCATATAGGTTTATGAGGTCATCTTCTATTGGATTTTTTTTTTTTTTACAATCTGAGAAGGTAAAGTACCGTCACAGAAGCTTCTTAACTCAAGTTTTTAATCTCTAAAATTCATTTTAAATGTTTTGGTGCATAAGAAGATTTTAAGAAATTTCAGATTTTCCCTTCGGAAACCTATCATAGCTGAACTGTAATACATTAACCATTTAGTCTACAAGGGAAACAAGAATTAACAGAAGGGTACATAATCTGTCTTTAAACTTTACCTCTTGAATATATAACCCAGACGTTTTCAATATTTTATTCTCCAGAATTGTTGGACTACAAAACAGTTATTCATAAATACCATTCATGGTTATGAATGATGGGGGTTGTAATCCAATACATCTGGAAAGGACAAGATCTGGAATAGTCTGATATAAATCCACTCAGATCATTCCATTCATTCATTCTGAAATGTTTAAGATTTGGGTTAAAGAAGATTCTAAAAATATCTACAAGTAAAATTCTTCAAAGCAGCTAGGAGAAATAAATTTCTAGCCTGTTTTCAAAAAGCATGCAATTTAATATAATTTCTGCTTCCTATTTGACTATAAAAGGGTGCGGGGGAATTATTTCTATCAAAATGAGTATAGGAAAGAGGTTATGGAATCCCCCTGCCTTATATTTTGGAATGGACAGCCATACTAAATGTAAATAAATAAATAATACTACTCAACTTTAGTCAGTTTCTGCCAATTTATCAGTATAATATTTATTTATTTATTTATTTATTTATTTATTTATTTATTTATTTATTTATTTATTTATTTATTTATTTATTTATTTATTTAGCGGGTGGCATATCATAAATGGGCTAGCAATATATAGTAACAAATTACCTAGATTAGTAAAACACTGTAAAATATAAATGTTAAAATGTCCAGACCACCTGAAGCTCAGCATCATTTTTAAAAAAATCAGACACTGGACTGCTTACAACTGGTCACAATGTGATCTGCAGTTTGACATAGGTCTCCGCAGTCACACTGAGGGGAGGATACTATGGACCATGTACTCTACACTACTAACTAGAGCATACAAAACATTTGCCAGACCTATTCTTGAATACAGCTCATCCGTCTGGAACCCATACCACATCTCTGACATCAATACAATCGAACGCGTCCAAAAATATTTTACTAGAAGAGTTCTTCGCTCCTCCGAAAACAACAAAATACCTTATTCCAACAGACTAGAAATCCTGGGACTAGAAAACTTAGAACTCCGCCGACTTCGACATGACCTGTGTTTAACACACAAAATCATCTACTGCAATATCCTTCCTGTAAAAGACTACTTCAGCTTCAATTGCAATAATACAAGAGCAAACAATAGATTTAAACTTAATGTCAACCGCTTCAAACTTGATTGCAGAAAATATGACTTCTGTAACAGAGTTGTTAACGCTTGGAACTCATTACCTGACTCCATAGTCTCTATTCAAAATCCCAAAATCTTCAACCAAAAACTGTCTATTATTGACCTCACCCCATTCCTAAGAGGACTATAAGGGGCGTGCATAAGAGCACAAAAGTGCCTACCATTCCTGTCCTATTGTTCCCTTCATTATATCAAATTAACATAGGTGTTGCATGTTTTTACTTATATATACATATTTTTCTTTCATGATATCTTGTTTTTATTTATGACGATGTTTGTGTATACTGTTGTGACAAAAAAAAAAGGTAAATATTTCCATTTATACAGAGAGTCCCAGCAGACACTGTGTGTGAGGTGCAAATCCTATACAGGATTGCCCATTGCTGACGTAGTAATTCAAACCTTGGCACCTTTTTTCTGGAGTCATTTGTAAGTCTTCCTATGACTGGGTGTTCAGAGATAACAAGGCAATAGCCTAATTAAATAAAGACACAGTGGCTTACTCTGACTTTTAGTCTTCAATTTCATATATGGTAGAACTAGTGTCAGGGGAAAAACCATATCAGAATGGAAGGAGATGATTCCAAGAAATTCTACTTATTATTATGTAGAGATCAAAACCTGAAGCTCTAGAGCTGCAATCTGTTATAATTTTTTAACTAATATTCAGAGATCTCCAAAATGTATTTCCAGATTTGACATTCTGATTCCTGTCATCTTTTTGCAAGCTATGTTGTTTATTATGACATAGGGCATAAGGAACAATGAGAAAGTAACTGTTGGCTTTTAAAATGATTCAAATGTCATTCTCAGGATTATTTTCCTTTTCATTTGGGGTCACTGTAAAACAATTGGTTTCAGTAGTTTCAAAGTTTATTCTTCCCCTTAATTAAAAAGAAATTGCATATATTTAAGCTTATTTTGTGGGAATTCTTTAATGTGGAAATAGATTTCCTTTTTGGCTGAAAAAGTTGCAGCTGGAATACCTAGAAGTTTTCATGTGAATTGCTACAGATAGTCTAACTCTAAATGTGGCAAGCAGAGATGGGAGGAAGTGTGAAATCCTCTCAGAAAGGCCTAATTATTTGTTAATGTTACATAGTGACTTCCAGAGGAATTTTTAATTTATTGCAAAAAGGCTTATCAATGCCATTCAGAAGCCAAATCCCTGCATACTTCACCGAGCATTTGCCCAGTGCGTCCTTCTTAGAAAGTTCGGAACATGCTCTGAAATTCTACAACCTACTTAACAGTTGGAGGAGAATGAAATTGCTACTTAGAAAAGCCAAACTGAGGGCAGAGAAATTCTCTGCAAAATAGTGCTATGGCTTTCAGATCCTGACCTCACACAGGCCTCTAACTGCAACAGCCTTTTTTGTAGCCCTCAGCCATCTGGTCATATAGTTGCTCATCAGACTTTAGATGCAACAGTCATCTGGATTGTACAGTTCTATTCTGTTACTAATTTACATGATATAATTCTAGGAGTCCCCCAGTTTCATATGACATTTGATTTCTTTCATGTTTGGAAGAGCTTTTACACCATGTTGGCAATTTTTTGTTCAGTTTTAATGATAAATAATTACCAGTATAGCATTAAATTTATATTTGTTTCAGTGAATTAATATGAATGAATGTTCAGCAGTGGTGAAATCTAATTTTTTTTTACTACCAGTTCTGTGGGCGTGGCTTGGTGGGTATGGTGTGACTTGGTGGATGTGGCTTGGTGGCATGGCAGGACAAGGATACTGCAAATCTCCATTCCCACCACACTCTGGGAGAAGGATACTGCAAAAATCCCCATTCCCACCCCACTCTGGGGCCAGCCAGAGGTGGCATTTGCTGGTTCTCCGAACTATTCAGAATTTCCGCTACTGGTTCTTCAGAACCTGCTGGATTTCACCCCTGATGTTCAGGATTATTCATCTCCCTTTCCCAAAGGGCAAGGCATGCAGCTTTCAGCTCATTTCAGTGTCTACCTCTTGAACTTCCAGCTGAACAAGCTGTTTCCCAAGACCCCATTGTGATCACTGCACAGGATAGCTGGATCAAAATGGTCCCTAGGAGTTTCCTAATGATTCACAGACACAACCTTGACTATACAGTCTACGTTAAAAGAATCAATATCATCAAAGGAAGATTTTTCTTGCTTAAGTCTTTTCTTCAGATCATCTTGGCAAGCGAAATCCTCTTTATCCATTTATTTATTTATTCATGCAATTGGTTCATTTGTTCTATTTCCACACCTACGTATCTCAAGCAAGTGAAAAATCCCATTTTTCTACGTTCCACATAGTTTTTGCTTTTATGGAGCCCCGCAGCTCAAACTCTAGGAATGATCAGCTTCTGATGATGAAAATGTTACTTAGTGGGGTTAAAACAAAAAGTGACAGCAAAGAATCCCAAGAGGTCTCTCACTCAAGCTATGAAAATTGGCATTAAGCCTGCAAATAGAAACGTCAAGCAGAATAATTCTACAATTTTTTGGAATAGGCCAGTGATGGCAAACCTTTTCGGCACCAAGTGCCGAAAAGGGAGAGTGCATGACCGGGCACCTGGACTGCAACTCGGAAGAGGAGCTGTCATAGTGATGTGATGCCATAGGTTCACCATTGTGGGAATAGGCTCTTATTCCATTTAATGAAATAATATTTGCTGCTGAAGTAGAAGACGGTTGTGATGTTGTAGCCTTTGTGAAAAAGAGTATGGCATTCATACACTTAGTTAGAAAGTGCTAAGGTATTATATTACTACAGGACCAAAATAATTTCAAAAAACAAAAAAAAAGAGAGACTTTCTAAAGAAATTTTCTACATCCTAAAACCACTTCTTTAATGAAGAAAGAAATGTTCGTAGGAATTGTAAGGCAAATTTTGGCACAGCATTTTTGAATAAGAAAATATGTAATATTTTTAGAAACCTACAGAGGTAAAATGATATTTACATTAATGCTGTAGAGGTTCTGAATTGGTAGTGACTGTCAAGGACAGTTATGTTGAATGATAGACTTCAGAAAGAGCTACACTGTTCAGGTTAGAATAAAGAAGTAATTGGGATGAGTTAAATATAGGAAGTAGAGAAAAGGAATCAATAATAGTGCCTTCATTTGAATTCTTGGCTTTTTTTTTTTTTTACAAAGACTGTACTTCTTAAGCAGAAGCTCACAGAGTAAGTCACTATGAATTCTTGAATTAGGTTTGTGCTATTTTAAGAATGGATCAGTCTTCCAAGAAAACCTTCCATAGAACTCAGCAGCAATTTCTAGACCAGTGTTTTAACTACTAAACCAAATGAGAGAAATAGATGGATTTGTTATGCCTTGATAAATGTTAACAAATGATGGGTAGTGAATTAAATTTGTCCTTTGCAAGGATTATGGAGGGAATTTTTATTGTTCCCTGCTTCTTTATACTCATACCTAAGTTACTGATGGTTCTTGAGTAGCTCTGCCTTTATTTGCTGGCCACAAGTCTTAATTCCAAAATATCTTCTACATATACATGCCCCAAATAGTCCTTCATGTCATATATCCTCTTTCGGTATATTAAGGAATGGTCTGGGATTACAAACTATATATTTTAGTAAACTGCAGCATTCCCAACTCTCCCCATTCAAAGTGGGATACATAGCCAAAACATTAAAATAATAAATTATGAAAGAAATAAAATTGATACATATAAAATTGTGCTTATGCCAACTTTGTAATATGGAAGTGAGAGTTTAGATAGCAAATGAATCTTTGCTCTTTTCTTCTTGGCAAATAATGTTCAAGAAATAGTAACATAAATGCAAACCAATCAGCATGGTTCAACTTCTCAGTAATATTATGGGAAGCAAACTTAGAAGAAGGCATATAATTCTGGTCTCAGATATTTAAAGCTGTATAAAAGGGAAAATTTGGAAGACCCCCTTTATCAATAAAAGATTCACATCTGGGTCTCTTCAGCTTTCATAAAACAAGGAAACAAGGAGGAAGGATGGATAAATCTATACACAGTGTAAAAAAAATAATTGGGCAGAAAAGTCTGTTGGTCTAATTATAGATGGTTATTATTAAATGTGGCTAGAGGTTCAAACCAGTTGTTTAATGATTGTTCAAAATTATGATGGACTTAAAAATATCTACTTATGACCTGTCCTTGAAGTTGTAACTGCTGGCACTCCTCCCCCCTTGGTCATGTTTTCATATTCCAGGCACATGGCAACCAGCTTTCATTTAGCACTGGTGGCAGCATCCAACAATCATGTGGCCATGGTGTCTGACATTTTTGACAGTTTCCTGCAGTTTTGGTCACATTCTGGCAAAAAGAGCCTATTTAGAAGAATGGGTTCGCTTAACAACCACGTGTGGTGGCACACTTTAAGTCTGTCACAAAAATGATTGAATCCTGTCATACAGTATTTAAACTTACAAGCTCTACAACTTATAATTGAAATTCCAGGCTCTATTGTGGTTGAAACTTCCTTTCTTTAATATAATGCCAAAGATTGTATGCCTCTGAATACCAGTGGGGAAAGCATGGATATGAAGGTGCTTTTTACCTCATGTTCTCTTTACTACCGGTAGCTTACCATTGGCAGCACCAGGAACAAAATGTAGGACTTTCACTTGATCAATAGGGTTTCTTTGTAATAAGCTGTTATTCGTTTATAAATTAAGTAAAAGTCTTTATTTTCCATGTAATGTTTACCCTTACCAAAAGTTGACAAGCTATGCAGGAAAAGATTGATCAAGTTGCTATGAAACTGGAGCAGAGATGAAGGACAGAGGGAGAAGCATTGCATGGTCCTATCATTATCCTAAAACATGAATAGGTGGTTATATTGATGGAGTAAAAAAAAAGAGTGATTTTGATTGCTTTTTTTTTTCAATGCATAACAAATAGAATCATCAGGCTAGAACAGTATTAAAACGTATGAATGTGCAATCATTGCACATGTCTTTCCAGCGTTGTAGGGAGAAGATAGTTAAGAGCAGGATGATTTTTTTAAAGATTTAAAATATGAAATAAAATAATAAATTTGAGCTAACCCTTATTTGGTTTTTTTCCCCCCAAAGTCTGTTCTTCAAGTGAATTCCAGTGCAGCAACAAGACCTGCATAGCCACAATCTTTGTCTGTGATGGTGACGATGATTGTGGCGATGGCAGTGACGAGAGGAAGTGCCCTCCCTTCACTTGCAACCCGAATGAGTTCCAGTGCAACAATAGCCTGTGCATCCCACAGATTTGGGTCTGTGACAAACAGCCTGATTGTGAAGACCTCTCAGATGAGTCCATGGAGAGGTGTGGGTACAAACTCAAACCACAAATCGTGAGCACCTGTGCAGCGCATGAGTTCCAGTGTGGCAATGGGGAATGTATCCATTTGAATTGGAAATGTGATGGAGATGAAGACTGCAAAGACAAGTCAGATGAACAAGATTGTTGTAAGTGTCCAAAATTTTGAACCGTATTTGGGGAAGGGGTCAATCCATCACATTTGATCCTGGTGTGATGGCCTTTGTATTTCAATTCTGTGTGGGGTTCCTGCAGAATTTGTGTGCATCTTTTATTTTGCAAGTAGTTATAACTCAACCTCTGAAATGTCGTATCTGGTTGGTTAGGTCTTTGTTCCAAATTGCCCAGATTATCAACAAGATTATAGTTGAAGTACCTGACATGACTGTTCTTTAAAAACAAAGTTAATCCTAAATAGAATATTGATGTCAAGATTTTTGGTTTAAATTAAGCATGTGCTAGTGACTAATATTGTATATTGATTCTATATTGTATCTAGAACTGAGTAATTAATAACAAATCCATTTGACTCGCTAGTTGATTCTATTTCATGTTTTCTGTAAAAAGGTATGTCTAGTTTGTATTCCTGTCTGCATATCATTTTAAATTGTGATGAAAAATGCTGTACCTGCAGCTTGAATAACTTTGGGTGCCAAAAACTGAAGGTCCTCTTCTGTAAATATTCAAGTTATTATGGACCCTGAGCTATTGAATATTGCATTTGTCTTCACACAATGTTTCATCTATTTTTTAGGTGTTAAGTAGTTTAAGCTAGTCATTTACCCAAGGCTTACGAGACAGACAGACAGAAATTGAGAAAATGTTTTGCTGAAATATTTATAAATGCAACATGGAAATGAAATATTTATACAAAAGTATGCATGAGCAGGGTGGCTGAAAAACATCTGCCTGGTTGACAATTTTTGCTTGAGGACTGAATCTTTTTAATTTGCCAAGGAAGCCTTGTGCAATTTATTTACAAAATTATGGAGAATTAGTAAAAATCATATAAATCGGGCAAATACATTAAGTTGTCAGCAACAGAAGGAAATTCCTGCTCACTAATTTAAAATTTACCTTCTGGATTACTATTGTTTGTTTGTTTTGGTTTCTTTTAAATCCCTTTATGGATTTCTTTGGCTATTCTTATTTTTCCTCTCTTTTTTTAAGGGATTTGAGTTTGCATCTAGAGGTAGAAGTGAACAGTCTAAGAATTTGCAGGGGGGGGAGGGGAGGGGAAGGGTTTCTTTGTTTTTTATTCCATTTTCAGAAAAAATAATAGATATACAGTTAGTCCTCAATTTACAAAGTTCATTTAGTGACCATTCAAAGTTACAATGGCACTGAAAAAGTGACTTTTCACAATTATGACTGTTGTAACATCTCTACGACCATGTGATCAAAATTCAGATGCTTGGCAACTGACTCATATTTATGACATTTGCAGTGGCTTGGGGTCATCCTTGTAAGCTACCTTGTGTCACCATATGTGAGTAGGCAGCAGTATAAATATAAATATTTATAAATATAAATTTTCTAAATAAATAAACGTGACCAATTGCAACCTCCTGACAAGCAAGTCAATGAGGAAACCAGATTCACTTAACAACCATGCTACTAACCTAACAGCTGCAGTGATTCATTTAACAACTGTGGCAAGAAAGGTCATAACATGGGGCAAAACTCACTTAACAAATTTTCACTTAGCTACTGAAATTTTGGGCTCAGTTGTAGTCATAAGTCAAGGACTATCTGTATGAGATAGTGGCTTATGCAAAGCCGTCTAGTACCAAACCCCACTCAGAATAAATCTCAACACAGGCCCAGGAACTAGCTATATATGCTTGGAAGTTTCTTGTCTCGCATGATTTATTTCAATTCATCCTGATTTACCAAAGCATGATTTTCAGTGACATTTCTCTGGGAAACTGTTTGAGCTCTTCATAGAGTCAGAAAGATTAAAACACAGTTTCTGAGTCTGATATTTTGTTTTGTAGGAATCCTCAAACCAGGCGTCTCAAGTTCAGGCATCATGGGAAATTGTGGTTCAGCTAACCAGAAAGTATTGAATTGACATGTGGTAAAGAGGGGAGGAAGATTAAAGTGCTAGGTCCCCCAGGGACTAGTTCATTCCAGCAGACAGGTCCTGAACTGCTGTATCTACATTAGATCACAGTTGTTTGTTTGTATATCTACTGCCATAAGCTTTCCGATCTTTTGCATTCCTAGTGATCATGATCTCTTTTTGGCAAAGAACTTAAAATAATCAACTTTCCTTTATTTGTACTCATCTCTCACATTGCAGTATCTTATATATAAAAGGAAATGTGTCCTAAATTTAAAATCCGTTTCAAGGCCACATTTGCCAACTGTCGTCATAAGTTGTTTTTGAGGGAAGAAGGTAAAATGAAGGCTCTGTTTTAGTGCTGAAAACAAATAAAAATGCTTTGGCAAATGAACAAAATAGAGAGCAGCAGATGAACAAAGAAATAAATAGAATATGTGTTGAAAAAAAGCACATCTAATGGCTGATGTCTTTATTTATGCATGCATGTGTGTGTGCATGTTTATATTTTATATTTATGTAGTGTATATCTATTTAAACCTTTTAGGAGGACTTCAGTAGGTATATAATTGGTGGATAAACAGTTTCCATTTAAATTCCTGGTATCTCCTGCTCAAGGATCTAAAAAGAATCCAAACTCAGGATAAGCAACACACTGTAAAATGTAAAGTGTTCTTAAGAATACCCTTGATATTACTGAAATATGAAAACAATTCTGATATAAAGCATGCTTCATCTATTCTTTTGTTTTGAGAAACAAAGTTTGCTGAATAATCACTACTAATGGAGTCAGTGAAGCAAAAGATTATCAAAGGCAGCACAAAACTTGCAATGAATCAGATTTGCTCGATGAACACGGATGATCTGTAGAACTTGTCGTTTCCAGACATATTTCTGTTTCTATTTGTTCTACAGGCATCCTTGTGAACCGTAGGCCTGGGTATTCCAAATGTTTCTCTGAGTGTGTATGTAGGTGGTCCTCAACTTACGACCACAACTGAATCCAAAATTTCTGTTACTAAGCAGGACAGTTGTTAAGTGAGTTTCGTCCCATTTTAAAACCTTTGTTGCCACAGTTTTTAAATGAAACATTGCAATTGTTAAGTTAATAAGACGGTAGTTAAGTGAATCTGGTTTCCCTTTTGACTTTGCTTGTCAGAAGTTTGCGAAAGGTGACCGACCACACTTGCAACTATCATAATTATGAACCAGTTGCTAAGTGGCCAAATTTTGATCACATGACCATAGGGATGCTACAACAGTGGTAAGTCTGAAAAACTGTCATAAGTAAGTTTTTTTCAGTGCCGTTGTAACTTTGAATGGTCACTAAAAAAATGTTTGTAAGTCGAGGTCTACCTGTAGAATTGATGCAGTAAGCAGTTTAATGGTTAGGTTCTATAAAGGCATCAGGAGTCCAACTTGATTCAAAGGACATTTTATCATTAGTTACCTTTTTGTAGATTATAGGGCACGATCATAACTTTTGTTTATTGTGATGTTATAAGCAAAGATCTTCCTTGCTTATAACCGTCCACATTTTCACCCTATGTGTATATTGTGTTTCCAACTTTATCTTCTGTATTCACATTTAATATTCTAGCACGGTATCAAATACTATCTACTTTGACTCAGTTTTAGTACGCAATTACTAAGCAGAGGCTTATCTCTGATGTTAATGGCTTTCTATGAACCAGCCGAATAGTTTGCTAATATTATGTTAGAAGACTCTCATGGATAAGTGAGACCAAGATTGGTTCCATGAATTCCAAGGCTTTATTTTCTAATTACCTAGACTGCTTGTTTTTCATTAAATGAGCTCAATCCCATGAAGTTTAATGAAGTTAAAATGATTTAAATTGAAGTGAGCTATAACTTGGCAGTTGGTATTTCACCTGAAACTCAAGGAGAAAAGAACAATTCCTGAATTTACTATTCAGAACAATGTCTAGTTTAGTGCTTCTTGTTGCACGTCAGTAACTATAAAAAAAACAAAAAACCTCCCAGTAGGAGACATTCAGAAGGTTCTTTCTCAGAGGTGTTGACATGCTACATAAAATAAAATCCTTGCTACAGATGTGCTTTTTGACTTGCACAGTGATTGTGAATAGACTTTGTTTATGTTTACTCTTTGGAGAGGTTTGAAATCAGATTAAGAATCACATAAGGAATATACCATTGTATAAATATTCTGCTTGGCATGGTTCACTATAGTGATTTTGAATGCCTGTAATTTTCAGTCTAATTAATTGTATTTATACCTCAGTATGTTTATTATATCTTCTATACTTGCTGGATACATGGTAGTCTCTCCTTCTTGTGTCCAGGATGTTGAAGAGTCATAATTTCTGTTCCTTGTGACAGTAAAATTGCTGAGGAGATTCTGTCACAATCTTCTTGGATCATCTGAATTAGTGCCTGTGTCATATTGCTTGAGCTACTCTTTGGCAGTGATTTTCTCTCTGCAACATTTTAAAATAAGGATGCTGTAATCCAAGGAGAAAATACATGATTTCGGAGAGGCATTTTTGTGGTGCTTCTGCAGCTGTTTTCGACATTGACACTCAGCTATGGCAAATTTTGTGCTTTCTAAAAAAAAAAAAAATTGGGTGGATCTAAAAATTGTTAGAAAGCAGCAATATAGGTGGCCTAAAAATAGCCATTTATTGTTCAGGAGTTGGATACGGAGATTAAATATAGTTAAGATCACTTTTGAGTCAAGGTGCTGGTTTAAAGAAGGCAGACATGTAGTTTTCAGAATGGTATTAATAATAATACAGAAATGGTATTACTCTTCTAGAGCAGGGGTCTCCAACCTTGGTCCCTTTAAGACTTGTGGACTTCAACTCCCAGAGTCCCTCAGCCAGCAAAGCTGGCTGAGGAACTCTGGGAGTTGAAGTCCACAAATCTTAAAGGGACCAGTTGGAGACCCCTGTTCTAGAGGATGTTTGCTTTCCAGTTAAGGATGGCTTCCTGAGATTTTTCTGGTGAAGTCCCAACTATATACTAGCCAAGTCCAATCCTGTTTAGCTTTTTAAGATCAGGCAACGTTAAATGGGACTTAAGCATCAAATGTTTAAACATCAAGATGTAATTTTTACCTCTTCCCTCGCTATCTGCCTTAATTGCTTCTTAATTGCTGAGAGTCCGTTATTATTTCTAGATGCCTACTGTTATGTACTTCCAGGTGTGTTCCTTCATAAATGGATGCAATTTTTTCTTTTTATTCTTGTTCCGAAATAATTTAATAATTTGTTATTATTATTTTATTATACTATAATATTTCAACATATTAAAGTTTCAGTCTAATGCTTTAGCTAATAGCCTTTTCACTAATGTCTGTAAGTCTAATGTCTATAAAAAAATGAAACATCTGCAGTGAAATTACAATATTATTCTCATTCAGCAAAAGAATGGTTTGGGATGAAAAAGAAGAACTAGGGAGTCAAAAACTCATAGTTGTTAAGGAAATATTCCCAATGTACACAATGAACCGTGAATGTTAAACCATGGATTTAAATCCATATTTAGCCATGATAGCTGACTTATTGTTAAGAACAAACCACATGAAAATGAAAACAGACAATATTCTTCCACCTCTTTTGTGCCATGCTGAATTGGGAAATGATTCCAGACTCCAATTTATTTATTCATCTGTCAAATTCATATGAGCGCCCATTGCATGGAAAGTGTCTCTGGGCAGCATGTAACAATCCAATGAAGGACCGTTGAATACCCCAGAACTTTAGGATTATTGACAACTAGAAACCCTGTGAAAAGAATGCAACAGGTGATGATGGTTCTTTTTGTTTTCTTTCTTGTTTTTAAGCCTTGGTGACCTGCAGCCCTGATGACTTCCAGTGTGGTGATGGGACCTGTATCCATGGAGCTAAACAGTGCAACAAAGTGCACGATTGCCCTGACAACAGTGATGAAGCTGGCTGCATTAATGGTAGATATGCTAGGTGTGATAAGTCTGCTGACATGGGGTGTGGCAGAAAACACTGTTAAAAAGTGCTTAGATGCCAGAGAGTCCTCTGTTCCCAAGAAGCAAACACACTCTTCATCTTAGCATACTGTACTGTTTAGCATATTCCAGCAGTGAGGCCTCATCAGAGGTACTTTTTGTCTTTAGCAGGCTTTGTTCTAATCCATCACATCTAAATATCCCGCTGCTTAACCATATCTCATTTTTTTTTCTAATTACATTCATAATGCATTTTCATTTTCATGTACCTAATCTAACTTCAGCTGCTTTTCCTTCCTTGCCCGACATAACAGAGGCGGCGTGCGAGAGTCCCACCAAATTTCAGTGTAAAAGTGGAGAATGCATAGAGGAAGTCAAGGTGTGCGATTCACACAGGGACTGCAGGGACTGGTCCGATGAGCCTCTAAAAGTTTGTGGTACAGTACCTTCTTATTTCTTCCTCCATTTTTAACAAATCTCTTCCATGCTCATATGATTAGCACTACCAGAAGAGGAGCATCAACCATTATTATCATTCTTCTTTAGTTCTTCTGCTTACCTTGCCTTTGTGACTTGTGGATAAGGAAAACAGGACTAAAATTTGATTCTTAGTTTCTAGAATCTTAGTTTCTTGGGATTTTAGGTTTTACATATTCCAGGTGATGCTCTGCATGATCTTAAATGTAATGAATCCTGGGCTGATTGCAAAAAAGAGATTTCATTGCATCACAGAACAGAAAATTCTCAGTATTTGGGTCTCCTGCTGATGCTAATTATTCTTTTTGGTGGTTCTTGTAAATTGCAAAGAAAGTTTATGTGCTTAATCAAGATAGACAATTTATTTTAACATCTGTCCTTTAAAAATGCATGTTGAAAAATTGACACATAGGCCCATTTCAGGAATAGAGACCATGTCCATGACCCCTCTGATCTTGCTCACAGAAATCACACATGTACAGCAATAGCACTTAGACTTGTATACCACTTTACAGCCCTCTCTAAGTAGTTTACAGAGTCAGCATATTGCCCCCAACAATCTGGGCCCTCATTTTACCAGCCTCGGAGCCATCATTTATACAGAGCCTCTAAGGGCATCCAAGACAGGCAGATATATTAATAAGCAGTCATGTGGCCTTAGCTATGTACATCAACATCAGGAACAGGAAACCCACCTGCCTTTGACTTCAAAAGAAATAGGATGGCATTCTTTATAAGTGCTTGAATGGAGCCCGGGGCAGGTTCCAAATCCTGTTGCTACAGGTTCGCGCATGCGCATGCAAAGTGCTTCTGTGCATGCGCAGAAGTGGGTGGGCAGAGCCTCCCACCCCTACCGGTTCTCCCGATCCTGTGTGAACCAGTAGCAACCCACCACTGATGGAACCATGAAAAACACACCATTAGTAGGGATTCCCATCATCAGATTTTGAGTTGATCCAGTATGTTACTAAGGAGAAAAGTAACATTCATGGAAAAGCTGCAGATGATACTGTCCATGAAAGAAAACTGTGTGGGCAGTTAAAAGGATTTTTAATAAATTTTAATAAAGTTAATAAATTTTAATATTTTATTGCTTTTAATAGGTTTTTGCTTTTAAAATAACAAAAAAAGCAAAAAACAAAAGGAACATTACGTATGTGTGTGTGTATTTCTAATACACTTATATGACTATCATCCTTTTTTTAACCTACTGAATTTGCTATAAACGAACCCCATATTTTCTTATATTTATGCATGCAAAATCTCTGTCTAGAGGCAATCTGCTTCTGGGTCAATAAAAACCTTACAAATAATAATATACTGAGAAGAGTCATTAAAGCATGTCATTTGAATATACATGATTTGGAGGCTTATTCTAAAAAAACCAGATTCCTAATTAGATAATTAAAGAAGCTTGAACTAAATAATACCTGTCAACATCTTTCTCCATGCTTTTTTATTGATGCCGAGTCATTAATTGATACAATGCATTATTTTATTGTATAAGATGTATAAGATCCCCTTTCTGCAAGATGAAATACATTCATTTTAGCCGATGTGAATATAATGGAACTGTTGGCCCTGATTAATATGTTCTTAATCATAAAAAAAGATCTAAGTCTGTTCTTTTGGTTCTGTTCTCAGTTGAAGAGGATATATTTAATTCATCTGAATTTTAACACAGCAGCTGTTTATACTGCTGGAGTTTTATTGCCTGTTATTTTGTGGCATTTTAGCGGTCCTTATAATTTACATAGCATCAGTAATGAAGAGCTATAACAAATTATTCCTTGGTTTATACGGTGGTGATGTGCTCTTGATCATTAAAAGGATCTAAACCTGTTCTTTTGCTTCTGTTGTCAATTGAAGAAGATATATTTAATTCATTTGAAATTTGACACAGGAGCTTTTTATATTGCTGGAGTTTTATTGCCTGTTATTTTGTGGCATTTTAGAAGTTCTTACAATTTCCATAGCATCAGTAATGAAGAGATGCCTCAAATTATACGGTACCTTGGTTATATTTTATGTCTTTTTATTGTATACACACAATAAATAGCATGACTGACTTTTTAGGGCTAATTATGAGATTTACATAGGCGTGCATAACCTATGTGCTTTCAAAAATTGTAGGACTACAATTTCCATTATCCGCAGTTCTTTGCCAGTTGTGGTTGAAGATCTCAACATCTTTTGGAAGCATATATTCTTTCAAATAGATCAGTCTGGACTGAATAAATTTGAAGAAGCTGAAATTAAATCTAGACAAAGCTTGATCCTGGAAAACCAGTGGCCGAGGTCTCAAATTCTTTTTATCAAGTTTAGTGTACTTTGAAAGAGAGTGATCTTGGTTTTACATCACAATTTCCGAGGCAACCTCTAGATTAAACTACTGCATTGAACTCTGTGGTTGGGCTGCCTTTGAGAGCATTTCAAAAATTGAATTACTTTTGACACGGGAGACTATGGCCTTAATATTAAAGTGCTTGCCTGGGTTCCATTTTGGAATATTTTAACTTAAGTCTTAAATGATCTTAGACAGAGATGCCCAGTCTTAATGACCCTGGAGATAGACATGGCCTCTCCAAAAATTATGCTTTAGTTTTTAATCTGAAAGAAGGAAAGGCTATTGAAGCATGTGATATATGGTTGATCATATTGATTAATTAATTTAGTTATTCTTCTTAAATACAGTCTAATTGACAATTTTGTCCCAGTGCCTGTCAAACCACTAAAAGGCCAAATGAGACCTTCTAGTTTAGAACTTGGATGTTTTAAAAACTATTTTGTTCCCCATGAGCCACTTTGGAACTCTAAAGTGTATGTCTCTTCATCTGATGCAAATATGGCATCTTTTAGGAGTGAGATCCTGTCTATAATAGTATCAAACCTATCTGGAATCCTCCTCCTGCCCTCTACACTAAATTTCTACTTTAAATTTAAATGTAAAGGTAGTTTAAAGGCCTGTTTTCTGTAGAAAGAAGAAAGAAAATGGTGTGAACTTGAAATGGTAGCTGTTCAAGGAATTTTGTGATTAAGGTCCTGAGACAGAGGTGGAATTCCAATGCTTCCTTCTTTTCCTTGTGCAGTAAACCAGAAATCCTTTCAATGAAATAACATCAGGGAGCAGCATCTCCTTGCTGATATTGGTTGGAATTAGACACTAAGTAAAGGCATGCCTAGTTAACACTTGGATGGGAGATCTCACAACATTCTGGTACAGTTCTGCAAGATAGACTGGGAAGCTGAACAGCATCCAGGCAAAAGGCAGTGGCCAAGTATATCCATTTTGCTACTGAAAACAAGAAGAAGAAGACAGAAATTGTTGTGTCTTGCCCGCCCTCAGAGCAGCCGGGGCCTTCTTACCTGCTCCCGCACACTGAGGAATGTATGCCTCCCGGTCCCAGTCCTGGCTCCATGCCCACACAAACTGCAGAAGGAGAATCTCCCTGCCCCAGCCCTGACTCCATGCCCAGGCAAACGGAGCAGCTAGACCCCTCCCCCTCCTCCACAGCAGGTGAGCCTGAGGAGGGTTTACTCCCAAGAACAGCTGATTGGTGTGACCCTCGCATCAGAAGATTGGAGAGGCGGAGGCTACAGAGGGAAGGGAGGGGCAGGCCTTAATGACTGCTGAGTCATGGTGCCACACCCCATGGCCTATATAAAGGAGCTACTTTCTGGCAGTCTCTGAGTCAGGCAAAAAGTCAAACTTATCTTGCTGAAGTCACTTACTGGTCTCCTGCCTGCTCTGAGGACTTTGCTAGGACTTTGGACAGAGCTGCAGAGGCACGCCTGATTCGGATTTCCCGGACCCAGCCGTCAGCGGAGGAGTGGGACACGACAGAAATGTTGTCTTAAATGTTAAGGGAAACTTAAGTTTTTCCAGTGTTGAAGTGAAATTTGGTAAAAACATACATTTGATAATGAAACCATTTACCTCAAGGCAGCTACCTGGAGACATGCTAATCAGTAGTGGGTTTCACTTACCTTCCTTACCAGTTTGGAACTGTGAGTGCGTGTGTGTGCTCGCTTCACTTGTGCGTGGTGCTTCTGCGCATGCAGAGTGGTGCTTCTGCGCATACGGACAGAGTGTCCGTAATGACATCTGGGCAGGTGGGCAGAGCCTCCCGCCGCCGCTACCGGTTCACCCGAACCAGGGAGAACTGGTAGAAACCCACCACTATTGCTAATCACAGACTCTTTCATGGTAGCTATTACATCTATTGGGGCAATAAATATACATTTCTTTAAAATATAGAGTGATTTGCTCAACTTAGATTATTTGCTGAAGCTATATGCCTCTCACTACCAGCCTTTTCACAAACACAGTACACTTTCAATTCATGGCCCATTCACCCTCTGGGTTGTAGTAAAACAATTAGGAAACTTGGCATTCTAGACTAGAGAGAATGACGTGGCTTTCCGATGCCAGAAAATTGGTCTGAAAGTTATTCTTTACTGTTGAGTTTATCTTCCATGTGATTACAGTATTTAACTATAATTTATTACTGTATGCTGCTTAGAACCCATTGGCATGAAGTAGCTTGGAAATGTAAAACAGATATACATACCAAATAAAATGGGAAGATGGTCTCGAGAGCTAGAGTCTCATTTGGCATAATTGGCTTGAGATGCACGGTGTAAGCAAGAGTTATGGACGGGATCAAACTGAATTGTAAGCAGTAGCACAAATGCACCACAATGTTTTTAACTCAGCAATAAACCTACCACTGCTAATAACATTGAATTGTGGCTTTCTGCTCAGAACTGGGGAGTTTGCTACAAAATGTGGTGGGCGTTTTTCCAGTGCAGCATATTCTACCAGTTAATTTTTTTCCCCCTCGTCGTCTTTTGCCATTAAACGAAAGAATCGAAGGAACTGCATCATCCGTTTTTCTCCTGAGTTACCTATCTGGGCTAGTCCAACAAATCTTTCTAACCCAGTTTCTTAGATATTTAATTGCACAACAGATCTCACAATAAAAGAAAAACATTTTGTCCCTCACTTTCGATAGGTTAATTGGAAAGACAAGTGAATGGTTGTTTCAAGAATTGAAATGACTTCCTTCGACCCCTTTGGCAATTTACAGTAGCCAGGGTAAATTGGACCGCATTTTCAATTTTAGTGTCTGCCATTGGGGAACAATCAGGACTCTGCTCATACAAATTTCCAGGTGTGTGTATGATTATTACAGGCAAGGGTGTTCTTTTATTCAAATGAAATATATTGCAAATGTTTGGGGGACCATTTAGTCTTAGTATATATATACTAATATATACTAAGCATCTTTTTTACATCGTGGCGACCAAAACTGAATGCACTTGGAATACTGCATTCAGTTTTGGTCGCCACGATGTAAAAAAGATGCTGAGACTCTAGAAAGAGTGCAGAGAAGAGCAACAAAGGTGATTAGGGGACTGGAGGCTAAAACATATGAAGAACGATTGCAGGAACTGGGTATGTCTAGTTTAATGAAAAGAAGGACTAGGGGAGACATGATAGCAGTGTTCCAATATCTCAGGGGCTGCCACAGAGAAGTGGGAGTCGGGCTGTTCTCCAAAGCACCTGAGGGTAGAACAAGAAGCAATGGGTGGAAACTGATCAAGGAAAGAAGCAACTTAGAACTAAGGAGAAATTTCCTGACAGTTAGAACAATTAATAAGTGGAACGACTTGCCTGCAGAAGTTGTGAATGCTTCAACACTGGAAATTTTTAAGAAAATGTTGGATAACCATCTGTCTGAGATAGTGTAGGGTTTCCTGCCTGGGCAGGGGGTTGGACTAGAAGGCCTCCAAGGTCCCTTCCAACTCTGTTATTGTTATTGTTGTTAATATATATATATAATATATATATGTGTGTGTGTGTGCGTGTATGTATGAATATGGTTATTCGGGTTTTCCAGTTTTCCTACATACAAACACCTGCGAAAACCTCATAAAACATATATATATATATATATATATATATATATATATATATATATATATATATATATATATATATATATATTTGTTTATTGGAAGTGTCTTGGCGGCGTTTGACGAAGTCTCATTCGTCATCTTCAGGCTTCAGCTTCGTGCTTCTGGGAGCAATGTGTGATTTTTAAGGAAGAAACAGCTGCAATCACACATTGCTCCCAGAAGCACGAAGCTGAAGCCTGAAGATGACGAATGAGATTTCGTCGAAACGTCGCCAAAACACTTCCAATTTTACGCGGGAGAAAACCCGAATAACCAAAGACCTACATATATATATATATATATATATATATATATATATATACACATACATACACACACACACATACATACATACACACACACACACAGATTCTTTAAACAAAACCTAACCCCTTGCTAGAATAGCCTTTGCCAATGTGATGACTTCTAGATGTGAAGCAATACAGTTCATGCAGTTGTCCCCTGTTGGCAGTGCTGCTTCTAAATTCTAATAAAATGAAACTTAATATATCTGGAAGACATCCAGTTGGAAAAAGTTGAGCCAGAAGCAGTTGACATTTCTGGATTCTTATTGCTTGCTTATTTTATAGTACAACCTTCTGTATATAGTCTGATCCATTAGAAGAACATTCTTGCCAAATTATTCTGTTTGCCTATTTAGGATCTTAAACATGGGCTTGGCAATAGAGTTAACTATTGGATGATTTTTATTTAGCTCATTCATTACTTAACATCTTTCTCCCGCTTTGTGCCTATGAAGTGAAAGCAAACAATACAAATGGGCACTTTGAGTTCAGATACGAATTAAACCAAAATTGCATGAGTAAGTTGTTTTAAGAATCTTCAGATCACTGCTTCTTAGAAGAAGAAAAAGCTTTTCATGTCTATTTAAATAAACTTTTTAGTGGTTTCTGGGAATAGCTGAAACCATTCGACACTTTAAAATGTCAGTCTTATGCACAGAATTCAATTTTAATCTAAATAATGTCACTCTTCTAGATGTAAATGAATGTGCCCTGAACAATGGTGGTTGCTCCCACATTTGCAAGGACTTGAAGATTGGCTATGAATGTGAATGTCCTCCTGGATACAAGCTTATGGATAAGAAAACGTGTGGAGGTAATTTGCATAGAAACAGAAGCCACCAGTGTGTCATTGCAGACTGACATATTTGCAGCCATGCATGATCTGATGCCTTAATGCCAAATTACCAATTATTCTAAACTCTCCTTCTAGATATAGATGAATGTGAGAATCCAGATGCGTGCAGCCAGATCTGCATTAACTACAAGGGAGACTATAAATGTGAATGTTATGATGGTTATGAGATGGACACCCTGTCTAAAAACTGCAAAGCCATAGGTAAGAAGGTGCTCGATTCCGTTTGGTGTGGATCTGTCGAAAACCACACCATTTCATCAACAATTTATAAATGTCCATTTTCCCTGCCTATATAGTAACTGTACTTTATCGAGTTTAAGCCTTGGCTGGTTCATCCCCATCCATCTTGAAAATTCCACGGTTTCCTGGGCTGAATACCACCTGCATTTTGATATTTGAATCCAACCTTTTGGATAACTTCCCCTGTTTTCGTACAGATGTTAAAAGCACAGGGGACAAGATGGAACTTTGCAGGATCTCTTCATTTCCCTGGAGATCTTCTAGCATCATTTTTTGATCATCATTTTTTAAAACTGCCTTTTGCTATTATCTTTTTTAGTTGACTAAATATGAAAAAGAAGAAAAATCACAAAATTTTAAAGGTAGACAAAAACTAGAATTTTCTGATACAGTGATTCAGAAAAGGACTGGGTTAATAATAACATAGTGCCTTCTGTGCCAAATCCAGAATGTCATAGGTTTTTTCCAAGACCCAGAAGAACTCACAAAGTTTCACTCCTTCCACAGCACACATTTTCCTGTTCTTCATTTAAATCACCAAAGCAAAACAAAACTCTGGTACTTTTCTGGGCTGCAGACAACGTCCATTATGCCTTCAACTCTGCTTTTTTTATGTTACTGCTCTTCACAAAATGCCAGAATGGAGAGAGCAGGAAAAGAAATAAGTAGGGTTGGGAGTGGCAGACTTAGTTTCTTTTATCTTTTAATTTTGGTTATGGGTATTTTCTTCTTTATCTGTTTAATATTGGACAGGACTTAAACCATCATGAGAGGCAAATTTAATTTAATTTAATTTAATTTCGTTGTTGTACGAGGTGCAATGACAATAAAGTAAACTAAAAAAAAATTTCTGGAATCTATCTCACAAACAATAAAATCCTTATAAGAACTTACTTCTCTTTTTTTTTCTTTTAAAAATAAGTATTTTAAGGAGCATAGCAGGCATTTCATGCCAATTGTGAAAGCTGGATTTCAGAACCTCTCTCTTTGGAAATGCGCCAAAGGAGAATGTGTCTAATCTGGTCTGAATCAAAGTGAGCTAGCCATTAAAAAAAAATGTAATTTATAGGAAAAAGGTATATTTTCCATGTTCATATATTTACGTTTATACATCAGTCTGTTTAAAAATATACATATGTGCTGAATATCCTCAACTTTCTTTCTCCAGTGCACAGTTATGGGAGTGACTCTTTTGTTCTCCCAATGAGGAAGAAAGAAGGTGTAAATCGCTAGTCAATTAGAGCAGTGTGCCCAGGAAACTATGATCAGGATCACAACCACTGCCAATTCTTTTTATGCTAAAAGTAGTTTTGAGATTTTTCCAAAGCTGGCTTTTTAAAAGCTATGCTATATCCTAAATTGCTTATAAAACTATGATTTGCGGATTCCTTGGCAGGAAAGAGCCCATACCTTGTTTTCACAAACCGCCATGAAGTACGCAAGATTGACCTGGTGAAAAAGGATTACTCTCGCATCATTCCCATGCTGAAGAATGTGGTTGCTTTGGATGTGGAAGTGGCAACAAACAGGATATACTGGTGTGATTTATTCTACAGGAAGATATACAGGTGCGGGATATCTCTGACTGCCCAATTCATCCTCCATCTTTCCAGTCAGAAAATCAAGCTCAGATCTATGACAGCTTAGTGCAGGGTTGGGCAACTATGGTCCCTTTATGACCTGAGGACTTCAACTTCCTGAAATTCTGGCTGGGTCAGAAATTCTGGGAGTTGAAGTTCACTGGTCATAAAGGAGACTCAGTTACCCACCTCTGATTTAGTGGCATCAGAACTATGTCTGTTGAAAATGTGAATCTTTGGAGCCTACTATCCTTGATGCACGTGCCAAAACAGTACTGTATCTGATTAGGAGTGGATTAACCTTGACTTTGTGCAACAAAGCTGATTGTCCCTTTTCTGCACTCAAGTCTAAATTGCTTCCCTACCCACCCACCCCAGCTGTGTTGTCAGGAATGGTTCTTTCTGGTTTTGAGTAACTGTTAAAGATGAATTTCCCAAGGACCAAATTCTGGAAAAGGTGATTCCAAAGATCAGGAACATTATAGAGCAGGATTTCCCAACCTTGGCAACTTTAAGACATGTGGACTTCCGCTCCCAGTATTCTTCAGCTAGCCATTCCTTATGTTGGCTGGGGAATTCTGGGAGTTGAAGTCCACATGTCTTAAAGTTGCCAACATTGGGAAACTCTGTTATAGAAGATGTTAAGGTTTTACTTTGTTTTTTAAGGTCATCACCTATTGATTATAATCAAGCAGCTAGTCAGGAATTCGTCATCTCTTGAAAAAGCAAAGTAAGCAGAAAATGAGAGAAAATATTTTGGTAAGCTTGTTTGAGCCTTGCAAAATGGAGAGAAACAGGGTCTTCCCATTCATATCTGAGCATTATTTAATGTGGCACTTCTCCTACAGCTTGCTGATAGCAAAAATCTGTCAAGTTTAAGATTTGAGCTTCTGTTATTTTCTTCATCGCTGCTAACTGTGACAGGTTTGTCTTGAGACTTTGAGCTCTGGTACAGTAGGCAGTTATTTTAAAAAATAAGAATAATCAGGGCCAATTTGTGCACTTGTATGAAAATTGAATCAGAAGGGAAAAGATCTGTCTCTGATTTAATCCATGGGCAAGAAAAGGAGAGAGAAGAATTACTGTAGGTAGGATCTGGGTCTCTGCTGGAAAAACAAATGCTCATCAGCTGGAAGAGAGTCCTTACAATGAGGAGCTTTGTCCATTTCTGATCTGAATGCAATTCTCACTGGCTTCTAAAATAAATTAGGAAATTGTATCTTACTGGAACTTCTTCCTGCAAATCGGTGTGACCTTGATTTGCAAGCCATTGTATTTAGAATTTCCCACTCAGGACATAATGGGAAAGAGAGGGCTTTAAGTTGAATGACCATACCAGAAAAACATTCATTCTTGTTTCAATTAAGAGCAAATTAAACCACATTAGCTGTATCCATACTATGCTCTCTTACACATGGTCCTGCACTAATTTGCATCCACGCCAGACACTCTTACACACACTAATTCACATGCAAAATGTCACTGTCTTAGTTAGGAAGAGAAGGGTGCCACCTACTGCATTCTCAGAAATACTGAAAAGCTTGGGACAAATGAAAAGTACTAGAGATTGTTTATAGCTGAGAAGCCGTGTTAAACCTCTTACAAGCCAGAAGGGAATCAAGCACTGAATAAATGGAAGCTAGTCACCGCCAAAGAAGCAAAAGCTTTTGTCAAGTTGATGAAACTTGTGTTGTGTTACGTTATGACACAATGAAAAATGAGGCAGAGTTTCCATTAGCATGCACATTTTATCGTTGCCCCTTCTAATTCGCACACTTGTAATAAAGATCAAAATATTTAATGAAACTGTAAGAACTCCTCCTTTTGCTTACAATATCGTTCTTCTTGCATTTTCTTTCCTCAGTGTTCCTAAGGACACTGAGGAGAAGAGCAAGAATATCCCAGCAGTGTCTCCATATCTGCTGATTCCTTTTCAGAAGTACTTCACTGTTTCTCACTTCCTTAGTTGTGCATTTACAAAGTGATCTGAAGCCTGGCCTTGCATTTACTCCACTTTCTTCCCATTGAAGAATTATTCTGTATGTCACAGGGAGAAAGTTTACATTTTTTTCCAGATTTCCCATAAAATAAATTAACTTTGGTATTACAGGGAATCAATTCAATAGAATTCTGTTGTACCTAGTTCTGAGGAAACATTTTCAAATCACATTACTTAGCTGTTGATCCACAAACCAAAAATTGCTTTCTGCTGATCTGAAAAGCAGCCAGTTCAAGATCAGGAAGATAAAGAGGATCTTTACAATCTAATAGAAGGATAATTCTGGATGACTTAGGATCTAAACATTATGTGGCCTACTGTTTTCCTGGCAAATACTGGATGTAATTTTTTTTACACAGCAGAGACAATATTGACCGTACAAAAAAGGTGAATCAGTTTAGTTTACTGAATTAGTTGGCCAGACCAAGATATGGTCATCAAATGTACAAGTACCGTGTTTGATATTTACACTCAGACTAGGTAGTATTTGCTGTTATAATTCTGTGCTTTTGACACTTATCAGTACTGATATTTCAAAAATACATACACACACATACCTTGTTTCCCCCAAAATAAGGTATCTCCTGATAATAAGCCCAATCGGGCTTTTGAGCACATGGCAATAAGGCCAAGCGCTTATTTCAGGGTTCAAAAAAATATATAAGACAGGGTCTTATTTTCGGGAAAACACGGTATATACATACATTAAATGTGAAGAGTGAGCTTTTTTCATGGAATTATATTATTGACAGGAAGTGTGCAGGTAATGAACCTAAATTAAAATTTAAAACCCATCATCTTTCAGGATAATTAGTTCCATTGTCCAACTGCTCTTTTCATTAAGGTATTCTTAGCATTCAACTGAAATTTGCCTTTTTGTAATTTATTGTTTTGCATCTTGCAATCTGAAACAACAGAATCTTGTCTTTCTTCTGCGTCACAGGTATAGGAAAGTCCCTGTTGCAAGTTCCTCTCACTCTTTCTCTTCTCTAAATTTATCCTCTTTGTAGGACTTACTCTGTAACACCCTAATCATCCTTACATCTTTCTTTGAACCTAGTTCAGGTCTTCTGAACCTTTCGTAAAACGTAATGCCCAGAACTGGACACCATACTTGAGTTGGGAGATTGACCAAAGCAAAATTGAATGGAATTTTATTTCTCATGAGTTGGAAACTATAATTCTATTCTGTCACTTATAATTTCATTTGCCTGCTTTGCAGCCATCTCGCGCTGCCAACTCATATTCGCTTAGCAATCATAATTTGAGCCTCTTTTTCACAAAGGGGCTCTTTTACTATTGCCAAGGCATGTAATCCCCATCCTATATCTATGCATCTGCATGACTTAAGCCTTGTTAACATATTCTTCTTCAGATGAGTAACAATTGTGTGAGTGGGAGAGCAGAGCCAGATTAGCCCATCCATAGACAGTACCCGTTTTTGCTACCCCACTCTTGCAAACATCTAAACAAAATGTTAGGTCCTATAGACTACCTGCATTATTTTGAACCTGACTGAAAGCCTGCACACAGAACAGACTTTGCACTTCTGAAGTTTCTATGAAGTGATAGTACACTGCCAAATCTGGTTTTGCTTATTGCACCATTCAGAACAGGGATAGAAATAAGTATGCAGAGCACTCTTGTCAGAAAATTAATGTAGGATTTTATGCCTTGTTTGCTCCTCATTTTGTTTGCTTTACCTCCTTGTGAGGGCATCCTTTCTTATACAATTATCCCCCCTCCCCTTTGCCCTTTGCAGAGTTACATGAATAATTTGAGTCTCCTCTCTATAGTGCCTACATAGATAAGGCCAGTGACACAGCTGAGCAGATGGTTCTGATAGACAGCCAGTTACACTCTCCGGAAGGTCTGGCAATGGATTGGGTCCACAAGAACATTTATTGGACGGATTCAGGAAACAAGACCATTTGTGTAGCCACAGCTGATGGGCATAAGAAGAGGACACTTTTCAGTACTAACTTAAGTGAACCCAGAGCTATTGCGGTGGATCCCATACGGGGGTAGGTATGAAAGATTACTCCGCTATGTGTTACTGAATTTACTATTTTTTCAGTCTTGATTCTTATAGTTCTCACTCCGCAGCAATCAGTATAATTAGAGTTTATTTTGCGGACAGTACATTAGCAATCAAAGCTTTTGTAGACTATGATTTTAAAGTGAGCCAATACCAACAAAATGCATATTATCCGTTCTACTGCTTATTGTATGTTCCTACTGCATCAGAAGTGCTTTTGTATCCTTTCTACTTTCAGAATTCAAATTGGGCTATTCCAGTTCGATTGTGATGGAGCTGCAAAAAATTAATAAAAATGCCATATAATATGGATTCCTGTTCTTAGATGTATTTATTCTAACTCAGTCCCGTAGCCTGAAACACATGAAATGATAAGATTGTGATGTTGGGCAGTCACTGTGGATTTTCCGCTCCCGCAATAACCAAGGCATTGGAATTCATAAGAACCACCTGATGGATGGTCTTTCTTAGTAAAAGTTAAACATAGCATTCATTACCCTTTACAGAATTTGATCACCTTGGTATATTCTTGTTCAATGACGCAATTATGCATAGTTACTTCAAACAACATTGTACTTGGAAATTTTAAGGAAAACTGCTTTTCAAGTAGCCTAGAGTCTTCTACCATCTTCTTTGTCTATTCTTTTTTGTAGTTACATGTATTGGTCTGACTGGGGAGACATAGCAAAAATTGAGAAATCTGGCTTGAACGGTATGGATCGGGAAGTGCTCGTGACAGACAACATCGAATGGCCCAATGGAATCACACTGGGTATGTTGGAAAACTGGAACCAGGTCATTCTAAAATTTCAAAATATTGTAATCTACCAATAAAGTATGGTTTTTTTTCATATTGAGTCTGAGCATTGATTAGTCCAGCTTCATTTTGTTTGTACTGTTTAGCAATTCACCCATAGCCCTACACATGATTGCCTGAATTTGAAAGTAGCTCCTTTTGCCTACAAGAGATATACTGTTCTACATTGCCATTGTCCCTTCCTACAATCTTGGGTTGCTGTTTTTTTTAATTCTAAGTTTCTTCTTTTACCTGGAAAAAAAAGATATAATTCTGTTATTGGGATCAGAAAAGAATGAGAGACAAACACAATATCTGCCATTTTTCAATGAAAATTACTTCCCTGCTATTTGCCCTATTACTGGTTTCCCTGCTTTGAAAGAGGAAGATAGCTTTCGAGAAAGGGGGAGGGAAAATATACTCTACTATCTTTCTTTCCCTGCATAATTTGACATTTCCTACCAATTAAGGAGGAAAGAGGGGGTTCAGACTGACAAAATCACCATTTCGATGCAAGTCCTCCCCTTTAATGCATGCCTCTTGACAACACACTGAGGTGTCACACACCACAAAGCTTTTATTTTCATTATCATCCCAGCATTGCTCGGAGTCAGGCTGCATGCAAATGTTAATAATAACAACAGCAAGATCCTGTGAATGCTACTGACCCCTCCACTTTCAATTTAAAAAAAAAGGGAGAGATTGTTCATTCATCTGAAATGTGTTGATTGCTACATCATGTTTTTGGAACCAGGTCTGCAAATAAGGTGGTATGTTAATCCCATGCATTATCTTCTCAAATTAATTATGCAAAGAACTGATCCCCTACTTCTACAAGTTAATGTAATTATTTTTTTAAAAAAAGAACAGCAACTGCTAATATTAGTGTTCACTGAGAACTCAAGTGGTTGGAATATTACTGTGGCTTCTCAGATATCTTCTTTATTTAGCATCTCTGCAGTGACTCTGAATCTATGCTGAAAACAAGCACAGGAAATATTCTTCCTGAAAGAGAAAATCTCACTTCATGATTGCTCATAGTAAAAAATATATTATCTGTCAATCTTAACTAACATTCCTTTCTTCTTCTCCCTGAATTGTTTTCATAAAATGACTTGAGTTTTCCAGGATTCTAATTTAGTAAAAAAAATAGCAAAAATGCATACACATGGACAAAGATCAAACACAGAGCTATAATCCTACCTTTGATATGTTTGCTCTTCAGATTTGCTGAATCAACGTCTCTACTGGGTTGATTCCAAGTTGCACTTGCTTTCAAGTGTAGATTTCAATGGGAGCAACCGTAAAGTTCTCATCTCTTCTGTGGACAACCTGAGCCACCCATTTGGACTGGCTGTGTTTGAGGTAAAAAAAATATATAATGGAATTATGGGCCTGAATTGGATATCTATTTAGTTGCTGATCCTGATCTTCTTAGCTTTGTTGCTTTCAGTGGGAGGCACTTTAAACATCAGAGGGGGGTGTACCTGAATGCATTAGAATTTTTATTCAGTTCAGAAAGGTGACATGTTCACAGAGGTTGCCTTACATGAATGCATCTTCTTAGATCAACAAAATAGCATGTTATATAGATAAGAAAGGAAGGGAAAGAAGTAGAGAAATTTCCTCTATTTTGCAATGTTGCTTTTCTCGCTGTATACTTTCTTCCTCCACTGGCAAAAACGTGAAAAATCACAAAACATGATTTTAAAGAACACTTATATCGTAACATCTAATGATATTTGTTTGCTTGCTTGTTTTGTGGAACCACTTTTTCACTTAATGACTTTTAAAGCCAAATGCCAACTTAAATTACTATTGCATAGATCAGAATCTCCATGGAGAGGATCACATAACTCAGACGCAAGCTTTGTGGGGGGGAAACACATTAGCGGGGCCGTGCAGATCAATCCCTCTGTGAAGCGGCTGACAGTAGTGAACTGCCCACTTGTCTGTTCTCTATGACCCTGGAAAGAATTGTGCACGACTTCTTTATGGAAAAACAAAATGCCAAGGAGATAGATTTGTAGGGAAGCAATGCTTGAAAAGTTCCAGCTGGTATTTAATACAGTCTGAGTCTTTCTCTCTTTTGCTCCATTGTTGCAGGACAGGGTATTCTGGACGGACTTAGAGAATGAGGCAATCTTCAGTGCTAATAGGCTGAATGGTCTAGACATTTCTATTTTGGCAGAGAACCTCAATAATCCTCACGACATTGTAGTTTTTCATGAACTAAAGCAACCTAAAGGTAAGGTGTGCTTCTTCTCAACTTTCTCTTTATGGGTCCCTCTAGATTGTAGGTCCTGTCATTTCCTGGCTAGTATGGCTATTGGACATTATGGTTGGTGAATGATGGGATTTGTATTTCAACATTATATAATAAATGTTTATGGCGATTCTCAGTCATCCAGGTCATGGTTGTCCCAAAGGTGCTTTTTCAAGAGACAACTGGACTTTCTGGTTTTTCTTTGAAGACGTTTCGCTTCTCATCCAAAAGTTCAACTCTTCCATTCATCTCATTTAGAACTGAAGAAGCTTCTTGGAGGAGAAGCAAAACGTCTTCAAAGAAAAAACAGAAAGCTTTTTGAAAAAGCACCTTTGGGAAAACATATACAGTAGGTGCTTTTGGAAGAAGGTTGGTTTATATGGTACTGTTTACAGTTCACTGGATTGCATTAATGGCTCTTTTGTGTGGAAATTGCTGTACCAGTAGAAGGAGGGAACTATCTTACTGGATGATACTAGACCTGGGATGAGTTCAGATGCGCCTCCTGAATTCAAAATATTTTCCTGAGATTGCACAGCTACTATATGGCACCAGGAAAAGGAGCACCTTATTTAAAGTACTGCTGATAAGAACAGTTAGCACACTCATGCCAGACCTAAAGTACCTTTTCATAGGTCCAAATACCTATGGAATATGAAATACCTAGTGGATACCTTAGATTTCATGGTAGTAACTAGATTGCAAAGTTGTGAAAAAATATTGACCCTAGTTGGTTAAAAGGACATAACTAGCAAATCTTGTTATTAAGCCATTCAAGAAAATGATGAGATCTACCCAATTGTAACAGTCTTGATGGTGCCCTTAGACCCTCAAAACTGCAACCTTCATATGCCTCTCACCCACAAAACCTTTCTGTAATTTTAGCATTATGCTGTTTTACAATATTAGGACTTTGCAGTGTAAATAGAGACTGAACTGATTTCTTTCATATGACAGGACAATGGCATATCTTACCCACAGCCAATTTGGCTGTGCTATCTGATGGGATTAGTAATCACAAATTTCAGGAAGACACCATTTGGGACTTGGTGGATTTTTAAAACTGAGATATTCTAATATTTTCTCTGGTACTTAGTAATTTGGTTTTTTGGTATTTGCCTAAGTAATGGTATGGACATATTGTTCATCATATGTGAGAAAATAAAATGTACTTTTCCTAGGTGGAAGTGGTAGTTTATGAAACAAGATTGATGGTTGTTTGAAGAATCTATACACCATAATGCTAGCAATTGCAGTGGGGTAAACACAATTGAATTTGTTTGTGTGTGTAGAACTATGTCTGTAATTCATAGCCATATAAAAAAGTAAATCAATAAAAATATTACTGCCATATCAATAGGATCATCTGTGAAGGAGATGGGTGGCTTAAATATGATAGGTAAATAAAATATAAATATAAATAAATAAAATCCTCAAACTTATTTCTTATTTCTTTTTCCTATATGTAGCTCCAGATGTTTGTGAACTTCATTCTCTGCCAAATGGAGGGTGTGAATACCTGTGTCTCCCTGCACCACAAAACTCTCCACACTCACCCAAATATACATGTGCTTGTCCAGACAATATGTGGTTAGGCCCTGATATGAAAAAGTGTTATAAAGGTAAAAATATCTGCCTATACTTTGTAAACCTTCTCCTTTCCTATTTAGAGAGGAACTTCCTTCCCAGGAACTAGATAATTCTTTGGACTCCTGTTTTGTGCCATGTTTTATGGCTGCACATAACAGTAGATCCAACCATTGGGAATTCACTCAATTGTTTTGTTCTACACTATGTCTGTATAATGGTCTCTCCTATCTCTCTTTTCCTCTCAGTCATTCTTTTTTAAAAAGTTGAAGCTTAAACCTGTAAGATATATACAGGAACTCCTCCACTTATGACTAGTTGTTTAGTGACTGTTGGAAGTTATGACCTGCTTGAAAAAGGGGATTTTTGACCTGGATCTGAAGTTTCAACAGTCACCGCCCCCCACTTCCCACAGTCATGTGACCGCGCTTTAGTTGTTCGGCAACACAGCCACATTTATGGCTGTTTGCAGTGTCTCACAGTCACATGATCATGTTTTACAACAGCTTTGATAAAAACCAGCACCTGCTTCTAATTTTCAGCAAAACTGCACCAGAGTGCGCCAGTGCACCATAAGGAGCCAGTTTGGTGTAGTGGTTAAAGCACCAAGCTAGAAAGCAAGAGATTGTGACTTTTAAGTTCCACTTAAAAGTGGAATGCCTTTGCTATGAAAGGCTGCTGGGCAAAAAAACGTTGTAAAATTGACTTATGGGCAGGCTCCATTACAGCCCTAACTAAACGACTACTTGTAGAAAATGGGGTTGGGAAACTCCTTTCATTTAAGCCTCTTTAGACTATTTTATATCGGTTTGCTTTTTCCACTAACTAAAGCTGCACTGGGTTTTACTATGAAGAAGTAAAGAGAAGGGAAATATAGTCCAGTGCAATTGGAAGGCACCACCTTTTAGGAAGTTATACTGCCTTCTTTTTGGCCTCCCAAAGTCACCATAGGGAGAGAGGCATTCATATAATTGGACAAAATAAATGTATAAATAAAGCTGTACTTAATAATGATTTCAGAGCTTCCAGCTACCTCAACTGAATTGCCTACTACTGCTGCTACTCCTACCACATCAAGAAGTTACCTTCTGAACTTTACGGCTATCACTGCTGATAGTGTGACTACTACAACTGACAATGTTAGTACGGAAGGATCAGAAACTACAGCACAAGTCTTTCTCGGCGTGACAAGCCTTCATTCAATCACAGTGACATCCAGCCCAGCTGATAATAAAATAGCAACAGGAAATAGCAATCTCTTCCAGCACTGTGAGTGAAGTAGCCTATAACTAACTAAGTGGTAAAAATTTGGACTGACATACAATTTTAAAGTAAATAAACAAACACACATTTCTATCTGCTCCCCAAATAGCTTGAGTTAGCACTGCATTCCTTTGTGAAAAGAAAGCAGAGGATTTCTCTCTTACTTTTCTTTTGTTTAATAAAAAATGGTATCCCTTTTTGATGACCTGTCTACTTCCAAAGTGTTAGGCCCAGCATCTGAAAGTTCTCTCTTACATAAAAACTTACGTTTCTACATGTTGCCATAATCTAGTCTTGGGCTTTTTGGAAGAAATTTCTGCAATGTACCTAAAAGTGATTCAGGAATCCCAAAATAATAGATTAGTCCAAAATATTGCTATCTCAAAACAATTTTAATATTAGCTCTTCCTTTTTTTTCATCCTTTTCCCTCTTCAACACAGATTCAAAACTGAAATAGAAAAGATGATATGAAGCTGTGAGGAAACTTGGCTAGGGTGGTTAAATCAAATACTTTACTTTCACATCTGCTGGAAAATCTATGATTAAAGTGACATCTGGGTTTGATAAAGAGTACAACTTTTTCCTGACCAGAGGCTGTTTTTGATGGTTTTCAAGGATTATCTAAGATCCTAGGGCCATAGATTTGATAAATTCCATTAAACAAGTTCCATAGATTTGGTAATATGCTTACATATACTGTCACCAGTTGCAGGTGAAAATCCAGACACACATCATTGGTCTAAAAATCCAATGCCTAAACTTTATGCACACAAAACTGAGTATGTGAACTTTCAAGATTTCTTATACTAGGTTCTCTCTCTCCCTCCCTCCCTTTCTCTCTCTCTCTCTCTCCCCCTCCCTCCCTCCCTCCCTCCCTACACACACACACACACACACACACACACACACACACACACACATACACACGTAAAAAGAGGGAACTCAATTTAGATGTGACAACTATAAGGTTAGGTTTAGAAAGCATTTCAGAGACTCTGCCTTCATTTGATTGCCTGCAAAAACTACATTACAGTTTTCACTTCCTGGATTAGCATTAAAATTGATTTTCTGAAATCCATGCTTTTCCAATTTGCCAGCTATTGGAACTTGTCAACTTCTGCAGTCCTTATAGTTGTTCTTTACAGGAATCTGAGTTGTTCTTCTCTACTTGCAGATGCTAACAATGGGCAGGCTTTTGGCTCAACTGTGATGGCAGCCGTTATCGGAATTGTTGTTCCTATTGGTAAGTGTTTGCTATCTTGCCATTTATTTTGGTTTTGCTATCCTGGCCTATCGTAACAAACTCAGAAGAGAAATGCCACAGGTGAGCCAGTTGAAATATGATGGCCTTTCTGAGACAGCTAATACTTTTTATTTCTTTCTCCAATTCCCCTATCCCTTTTTGCTTCTAGTGGTGATCGGCTTACTATGCACAGGTGGGTATCTCATCTGGCGAAACTGGAAGAGGAAAAATACAAAAAGCATGAATTTTGATAATCCTGTGTACAGGAAGACTACAGAAGAAGAAGATGAGGATGAAATTCATATTGGGCGAACAGTACAGATTGGTCACGTGTACCCAGCAGTAAGTGAATGCTTTATCCACTGTCTACTACACTGTCCATGGTATTCATTTGAGTCCTGCTACTCACTAAACACTAGTATTTAGTGTTCCTTATGGTGGATGTTTTGCTATAAATCTGTAGAAGATGACCAGGCTGAGCCCAAGGGAAGGGTCAAACGCATCATCAGTCATGAGTCCCTACGTGCCCACAAGCAATCTAAGTCCAGCCCACCTTGAATTCCTTCTACCCCTATTTACCAATTTCTTTTGGCTGTTAGGAAAGCTTAACCTTGCAATAAAACTTTATACCCATTCATACTGCCTGGATCTCCTGATTTCCCTGGCACTTGACAAAATCATTGTCAATCAATTCATTGAAACTGGTGATATATAACTTTAATAAATAAATAAGCACTTAATCATATCTTTATGGCGGAACACCCTTTGAATCTGGTTCAGTGTAAGTTTGCATGTCTCTCCTTTTCTCCCAAAGCAAATCCCAACAACAAAGTACACTGTATCTCAGTGTAGAACAAAATAGTTTACACATTTATCTCCTTATACAAAGGAAGGAGAAGGAGAAGGTGCCATACAGATGGGTACTGCTAATGGTGTAGGGATAAATAGACAATAAGATCAAATGTCTTTGCCAATGTATTTAGAGGCATACTCCTTTCTGGAGCATGGTGTACAGTAGTGGCCAAAATTGTGAAAATTGGGAAAAGTGTATTTTCTAAAACTAGCTAATAACACCACTTTTTTTTTGGAGTAGTACCATTATATATCAATGGAAAGATAATTTAATCAAGAATGTAATGCAATAACTTCTATGAAGGACTTGCTATTAAAATAGCAGAAGAAAAGTGAAACACGTAGAAAAAATGAGATATTCAAAAATTATCACCATGTCAGTTAATGATTAGTTGGGTAACCTTTAGCATGAATTACAGTCTTACAACAACTTCCCATGGAGTGAACCAAGTCTTTTAGTTCTGCAGCTGTTATAATATGAAACCAAGATTGAAGATTACTTCTATTAACTGGGTTTTATTTCTGGATCGCTTCTGACTAACAAGTTTCTTTAGTCAGCTCCATAGATTTTCAATTGGGTTAAGGTCTGGGCTATTCCCAGGCCATTCCAGCAGTGGAATATGATTATCTTGAAACTCCCCCCCCCCAAAAAAGTGGTGTTATTAGCCGTCAAATCTCAAAAATACATTTTCCCCAAAAGGTTTCCACAATTTTGGCCACTACTGTAATAGTGGAAAATACAATAATTGCATGGGAGGGGCATCCTCTCAAATCTGTCTGGCTTATCTCAAAATGCTTAAATATCTTACATTTAAAGGTTTTTATTGAGTTATACAGTATTATAAAATACAAAATACAAAAGTGCAGTAAATAGAACAGCAGTGGCAGGGGAGGGGAAAGGGAAAAGAAAAGTGAGGAAAGATAGAAGAAGTGAGGAAAGAAAAAAAAAGCATTGACTTCCAACTGTCTCTGTTACAGCAAAATAAGGCATTAATATCAAATCACAACTTTTTGCTTTTCCATAATAGTATGAACAAGTCATTTCTATAAAGATATATTAATCTAATATGTAAAACCCAAAAAATCAAGAGTTTCATTCTTTTCCACATCAAACATGAAGTTCAGAAGTCCATGTGGAAACAAAAGTACTTATGTTCTTTTCTTTAATCAAAGTGGTCAATTTTGCCATTTCAGCCAACTCCATCAATTTCTGCCACCATTCGTCCGTATTAGGAATCAAAGTGTCCTTCCATTTTTGTGCATAGAATAGTCTTGCTGCTGTCAACATATATAGTAATAAAGTTCCACATTTTTTCTTCAGCTTTTTTCATTAGGCCCAAAAGGAAAAGTTCTGGTTTCATTTTTATCTCTATTTTCAGGATTTTCTGTATTAAAATATGAATCATATTTCAAAAATGTTCTGCTTTATCACATGTCCACCATAGATGATAAAAAGTCCCTTCTTTACTTTTACACTTCCAACATTCGTTTGACATGCCTTTATACATCTTAGATAACTTATCTGGTGATAAATACCAATGATACATCATCTTATAGAAATGTTCTTTTATATTATAATTTAATGTAAATTTTAAACCCTTCATCCACATATTTTCCCAATGTTCAAGCATCACATTATATCCAAAATTCCTTGCCCACTGAATCATACAGTGTTTTACACGTTCATTTCCCAAATTCAATTTCAATAACATTTTATAGATCTTAGCAATAATATGTTCGCCGTTGCTACATAATGAAACTTCCAGTTCATTTTTAACAAAGTCAAATACTTTGTCTTTCTCAACAGCGTGTGGCACTAAGTCTAGAAGATGATGGACTACCATGAGGAATAAACCTACTCCATTTCCATGGTTAATGGATCAAAAGAAATGCACTGAACCTGTCTACTGTGGCTAATGGAATCCACCTTCTTCTCTTTCCTTCTCCTCTCCTTTATATTTATGTTGCAAAAGGGTAACCACAAAGTTGTAATGAACTGCAAACATCCAAAGGATGTGAGAGTTTTGTATGTATAATCTTTTATACACCCTTTTAACTTCTTGCACTATCCATCTGTAATAGTGAGGAGCCTACTGTACTACTGAATGCTGCCAACCCAACCCAAGGATCAGCAGCTTACACATCATTTCTAAAAATTATATTTATAGATGTTTTGTAAATATGTCAAGCATACTTTGTGGCTGTCTTATCAGTATAAGGACAGAAAGAGAGATCTGTATAAACCATTTAGAATATTTATTAACAAATTCTGAATATCAAATTTGAGCTGTACATATATGTAGAGGACAAGAGTATTTATATTTTTTTTTTACATTTGACTCGTATTGCAGAGATAATTTGTATATCTATCAAGGTTGGATAGGTATTTAGACATTCACATATATAAATATACATATATGAATATATTTTAGAAAGAATAGCTCAGCTCTATGATAATAGAGTAATTTAATTCTTAAAGGATGTTTAGTGAAAACTTTGCTACAGAGTCTAAAGCCGCTGAGTGAGAATTATAGATGTTACAATAAGATAATCCAAAAATGATCAAGAAACTAAAGTGTTCCCATCATGAACAAACCAAACGCTGCAGATAATCCTCAATTTACAACCACTGTTGGAACCAGAATTTCCATTGCTAAGCAGGACAGTCGTTAAGTGAGGTGAGCGTGATTTTACTACCATTTTGCATGGTTAAATTAACCACTGCAGTTGTTAAGTGAGCCATGTTAAGTGAGTCAAGTTTCCCCATTGAAATTGGCTGGAAAAATGGCAAATGGCAATCGCATGACTCCAGGATGCTACAATTGTCATAAATTGCCATTTGCCAAGCACCCAGATTTTGATCGTATGACTGTGGGGATCCTGCACCAGTTGTAAGGGCAAGGGCCAGATGTACGTCATTTTTTTTTTCAGTGCCATTGTAATTTGGAACCGTCGCTAAACAAATGGTTGTAAGTCAAGGACTACCCAGGCCTGCAAGGTTTATGGCTCTGACACTTGCACACCCCAGCAACAGGCAGAGTTCTCATGCCAACAATGAGCCCCTTGCAAAGATTTCTCATCTGCTTTTATCGGAAAGAATATTTGTGCTCCTAAAAGCCTGGGTTAACTCTTTTTGAGTACACGGAGAAGCTCAGAACATTGCTACAAGCATTGCCCTGTAAAAATGAGGACGGTGCCCATACATCCCAAATCATTAACCTGGCAAGATATAAGCAAATTTAAGATGCCAACTTTAGTACAGTTTCAAAGAAAACAGCCCCCTCTTGGTGACCACTCTTCAAAGTAGCCATGTATTGGTTAGCCTTTTTAATTTTTAAGCGTTATAAAGCTTCATTTTTGGTTAAAAAAAAGAGTGTTCACCAATTATACCTAGTTTTCTTTTAGAACTTATTAAATGAATGTAAGAAAGAATTTTTTTTCTCCCGTATCTTAACCTGTGCAGAACAATTCTAGGTATATATTTTTAAAAGTAAATCTCATGGTGTTCAGTGGGACTTGCTGCTTTTTATTCTAAGGATGTATAAGATTATGGAAACACTGGTTTTAGTGGGCTGGAGACATTGGAAGCTATTCCAAATATGTAGAATCGGTTTTAAACCAAATCTGATGAAATTATTATTATAAGTAACCATAAGCAAATCAAAGCCCTTGTTCTCCTAGTAACCTTTGCTGTTGATTCAAATTAGTGGAATTAATGATCCAAGATTATAGTCCTTTTCTCTGGAATTCTCATTCCCCATTTATTCAAAGTTTATAAAGACTCAAAGTGAAGTTGATGACATCAAAGAATATAATGTGCAGGGATGGGGAAGGAAGTGGTATTAAAAAGATTGCAGCTTGTCTACTTGCTGTATGAATAGCACAAATGTGCTATTGGGGTACCCTATTATTTTAATTTAAGTTTCCTATTTGAAGATATTACTGTTTCATTGAATCTTGTTAATTACATTTTGTTGTTTAATTGGACTTTGAATGGTCTCTCTTAATTAGCCTAACCTAAAGTAATTTTCTCTTCCTGTGGGAAATTGTATTTCCCTTGTAAATTTCCCAAGTAAATGATTAAAAGAGGGAAAAATGCAGAGTTGTAATACAAAAAAAATATCCAGAAATTGATCTTGGCACAATTATATAGTGGTTAGAAAAGAAGCAGTTGATCATAAATTTTCCAGCCACAAGCAACTGGAAGCAGTAAAACATGCTGGACCTGTAAACAGGAAACTTTGAATTATAACTGGAAAGATTTTGCTGAACAGGACTAAATTATAGGGAAGTATTATTGAAGAATTTGGGTCATGATAAAGAATTGTCCAGGTAATATAATACTGTATTAAATGTTGCTTGGATCCACCATATTTATTCCAATTTTCAGCTAATTACAGTAGAGAATTCTAGAGGGAAAAACATCCCAAAATTTAAGAAAGTCAAAGTGGCACATATTTATTGGTATAAACTATTACATGATCAATGGGCCCACTTATTTATTTGGATTTTGCTGATCCAATTGTTGAACAACATTTTGATCTGGTTGTACCCAAGTGAAAAGCACAACAATGTAAACCACAGGACTGTTGGTGGTATCCTGAAGAACCATTTCTGAACATTAAATTAAATGATCTCATGACCTCCCTGGAACCCCCTTTTTTTTAATCCTAAAAAGTTATAGTTACCAGTGAGCTTGGGTGTATTCCTGAATATTTTTTCCCCAGCTGATGTGGGTTAATGGAAAGGAGTAAAAAGATCCACCTTATCTGGAGAGGCATCCTGATAATACATGTCCCAGAATAATTCCAGAAGGTTGTTGTTTTTTTTTTTAACAAACAGGGTAACTGCAATTTCTTATCAGGTAGTGAAGTTGAAAGTAAATGCCTGGCCACGATATTAGCTAGCGAGCATAAATCTCCATGGGGGAGAGGGGTGGGGCATGTGACAAAAAGAAAGTGCACAATGTCATAATGACCCAAACACTATGACTTACATATATTTGCGTTGGTCATCAGGGCGCTAGTACATAAAGCTGGGTTTTGCCTGTCACTGCATATGTAATGTCATTTTCCCATGATTGTGGCTATTGCAGATACCAGTGCCAGGCTAGGCTGAACAGGAATTTGCAATCTTGTTAAATTCCTTAATTTTGGTGCTTTGGATAGCTATTTGAATGCACTAGAACACTGAGCTGTGAAACTGAAAATGCTGTAGAACTATTTTTGCCCAGGATCTCTAAATAATTAAATGTTCAATCATTTTATGAATAAGCAATATCTATTAAGCATAGCAGTTCCAGTAGGTGGCTATTATATCTCCTCTGTACTCCCTGGTAGCCTTGAATTGCAACTCTTGTACTGACTATATGAATCACTGTAATCCTGGGTTGGTTTTAAAAAAAAAATCTGCCCTTCATAGAATCAATTTCATAACAAATTGAACTTTTGTTTGAAATGTAGTGATACAAAGACAATCTTGTACTTTTATAGATGTTAAAGATTTTCTCTGCAAACAAAACAGATGATCTAATTCAGGGGTTTCAAACTCACTGCCCGCAGGCCGGATGCGTCACATGCTGTCCACGCCCCCGCCCAGTTTAGCGAAGGGGGGAAAAGTCCCAATATGTCATGTGACAACGCTGTGATGATGCGAGTTTGACAGGCCTGACCTAATGGTTGCAAAAATTGCTTCCAGTTTATATGATGACATTTATAAACCCAGAGTATCTCATGTTTATGATGGCTGTTCAGCTATTAAAAATATATATTCATTGATGTAAGTCATAATATTCAAGATGATTCTCTGATAATAGGAAGTCATCCTTTGATGACAAATACCAATATGCCTAAACTGGTCCTTCATGTTAAGGATAAGTGAGTGAGAAGTTAAAAGAGTATAATAGAATCTGCACCTTGGAAAGTTTATTCAGTTTGCTGCTTGTTTATAATGGGTATTGAGAAGGAAGGATGTCTATTTCTTTCTGCTAGATTTTGAGAAAGAAGCTTTAGAGTTAAATACATGCTTCTGAAGAAAGATGTAGAGGAAAAAGAAAATATTTAAAGCTGCTCTGCTCAGTTACTACAAAACCATGCACTGTGTGCATGAATAAAATTATAAAATGAAGAAAAAGGCTTTGTATGTAATAACTGTAACTAACCTCAAACTGTATATAGATTTGAGTAATTTACCATTTTGATACTTTTTTTTAAAAAAAAAAGTAAAACCTTGTACAAATCCTATGTATAATGCTGGAATTTTTCTCCAAACCATTGTAAATTACTCTGTTTTCCTGATTTCCAACATGACAGATTTGTAACTACATCGAGTTGATAATCAAATTTTCCTTAAAATAAAAATAATATTTTCAATACAAAACTGGGAACATTAAAAAAATTATCACTGTACAGTAATCATTTTTGAGCTTTGTCTTGTCATAATGAAATTCCGTTAGGATGCAGCGTTCTTGCGTGGTGCCTTTTCTGTTTGTTTTTATTCTAAACAAATGGTTTAGGGCGGTGCTTTTCGACCTTAGTAACTTTTAAGATATGTGAACTTCAAATCCTAGAATTCCCCAGCCAGTATGCTAGTAGGGGAATTCTGGGAGCTGAAGTCCACATACCTTAAACTTGCCAAGATTGAGAAACATTGGGTTAGGAGTGTGGAGAAAGGAGGGCTCTGCTGTTTCTAATGTTTCTGATACTTACATCCATAGGGGGTACTGAAAAACCAAATGAATACATTTGTAAGACTGTGTACTGTTTCTATAGAGAGATTAAATTTTTTATTGACTATTTGCAATGTGTGTTGTATTATTATTATTATTTTTAATTTGAATTTATATCCCGCCCTTCTCCGAAGACAAGAGGGCGGCTTACACTGTGTTAAACAATAGTCTTCATCCATTTGTATATTATATACAAAGACAACTTTATTGCTCCCAACAATCTGGGTCCTCATTTTACCTACCTTATAAAGGATGGAAGGCTGAGTCAACCTTGGGCCTGGTGGGACTTGAACTTGCAGTAATTGCAAGCAGCTGTGTTAATAACAGACAGACTTGGTCTGTTGAGCCACCAGAGGTGGCTTAATGGTGGAATTGAAGAAAACGTAAGTTGACTTCAAACATAATACTGCAAGCCAGCACATAGCTTTCTTAAGTCATTTGGAGGTTCTTTGATGCCTCATAGGGGAAAAGCATCCAATTTTCCAATGGTCCTGAGGTGAATATTTGTTCACAGACTTCTTCCTCTGATTAGATTCAATGACTCTTAAAGTCTTAATCTCATGAAAATTGTGTGATCACATTTTATTAGTGTGTTGCAGCGGTTAAGGAAGCTTGGACATATTTCTCTCAGCCAAATTTCTTTTTGATCAATCTTTACATCTTTCTGAGCTTCCATGTAATTCTTATACCTGAGGTCAATCAGAAAACAGGCAAAGGCGGCTATTTGGTCTGGGTCTCAAGTTCAACATGAATTCAAAACATAGTATATAATTGTGGGAGGCTACATTCTCCTTATAGGTAAAGGTAAAGGTTCCCCTCGCACATACCAGCTAGTCGTTGCCGACTCTAGGGGGCGGTGCTCATCTCCGTTTCAAAGCCAAAGAGCCAGCGCTGTCCAAAGACGTCTCCGTGGTCATGTGGCCGGCATGACTCAACGGCAAAGGCGCACGGAACGCTGTAACCTTCCCACCAAGGTGGTACCTATTTTTTCTACTTGCATTTTTACGTGCTTTCGAAACTGCTAGGTTGGCAGAAGCTGAGACAAGTAATGGGAGCTCACCCCGTTACACAGCACCACTAGATTTTCGAACCACTGAGCTGCTGACCTTTCGATCGACAAGCTCAACGTCCTAGCCCCTGAGCCACCGCAACATTCTCCTTATAGTAGAACTTAATTGTGTTTTATTTTACTGGCATTTTGTATTTTTTATATGGGACCTCAAATGTTGGAGATTGTTTGGGTCTTTCTGAATTTTCTGAGAGGACTTGGCTCCCTTTGCACTTAAAATAGGAATGTAAATTTAAAAACATTAAACAGGAAGTTGCATGCTGCCAAGCGAAATACGAGTTTCTTACATCAAACATGTTTCTAAAAATGGCTTTGAGCCTAGATGGTTGTAGAAAATATAAAAGGGAATGGTTGCAAACCAACGCTTTCGTTGAAAGAGTTTCTGGCACCTCTGGAGAAAAAAAAATACAAACTAGGATTTATTAGAGAACATTCTGATCAGATTGATTTTTGGGAAACTTGTGACTGACCACACCAAGTAAAGTAATATTTGCAAATGGCAAAACCAGTAAAATTCAGTAAAAATGCCCACAATACAGTCTCCTAACCCCAGAAAATGGAATATATTATGTCTTTTTTTCCACAGTGAATTTTGCAATTAGGAAGAGTTTAAAAATCTGCCAAATATCATTTAGCTGATAACATCTTTATTAAGGCTATAAGAATATTTAAGTGTCTCACTTTGCTAAAAAAAAACCTTCGATCTTATGCTCTCTTTTCCCTTAGCATTGCTATCACACAGTTGACATGAAAATGAATTTTTGACCAAACCACCAATTCTCCCATGTTACCAAACCTGAAATTTTACTCATTGCTACAAATCATCCTTTCCTGTATATATTTCATTGTAATGCATTCTATCTCTTGGCTATGAGACTCGTCTTAATATATATTTACTACAGAGGCTAAAAAAGGCCACTAACTACAGATTCAACATTTTTATACTAATTAATAATGAACCCAGAATCTAAATTTTAGATGAAAAATGAAAAGCTACCAACAGCAGTACAGGTAGTCCTCAACTTGCAACTATAATGGAGCCTGGAATTTCCGTTAAGTTATGAAGCTCATAAGTTGAAGTATCCATGTGACAACCCCGACAAATTTTATGACTTTTTTGGGTGGTCATTAAGCAAATGGCATAGTCGTTAAGTAAATCAATGTATTCCAAAAAGGCTGTGAACCAGAAAAAAAATATGTCAGCCATTAAGGTGAACCAGTTGCCAAGCATCTGAAATGTCATGAAACTGAAGGGGGTACAGTTCCATGACCAATTCTGGAATCTGGTCAGAAGTAACTTTTGGGTGGCCTATTGTAATTTCAAGCAGTCACTAAGAAATTGATAGTTAAGTGAGGACTTCCTATAGAGACAAGTAATCATTCAGTAAAACAAGCTATGATCATTTGTTGACTGAGGACCCAGATCGTTGGGGTCAATATGCTAACTCTGAAAACCGCTTAGGACTGTAAAGCACTGTGAAACAGTATATAAATCTAAATGCTATTGCTACCTGTAACAGATGACTTTTTTTTTCTTAGTGCACAATCTGCTTTTTTTCAGATCAACAGTGTTGATCCATCAGTTGTGACATGAACTGATGATGGCTTGTTGCCCAAGCCTGACATGATGGGCTGAGAGAGAGTCACCCAGCTGGGTTTCATGTCTATAGTACCTTATGATTCTTGATGAACGTATATTTTCTTTTATGTACACTGAGAGCATATGTACCAAGACAAATTCCTTGTGTGTCCAATCACATTTGGCCAATAAAAAATTCTTTTCTATCTCTAGTTGGATTACAACTCAAGTGTCCTTGTTTACAACCTGGTGGTTTCATGTGGAGTAAGTAAAAACTATACAAGCCATCACTGTGCAGAAGTCATCTTATTATTAGAGTAAGAAATACAATAGGAGCAGGAAGATGCATCACAGGAACATAGCATAGCAATATGATACAGGAAACAAATACAATAGAGATGGATGATAGAGTTGCATATAAGAAACGTAACACCTGTAACACCTTTCCCTTTTCACGTTAACCAAACAACAGTGAAATTTCGGAATGAGAACCAATACCAATGCTTCCTATAGCTTAAGTCTGTTGGGTGGTTGTGAACATCTGCCACTACGGGTGAAGACTGGCCCTCTGCACTAAGAGTTTCTCTGAGGTTGCTGGACTCTTCTCACCACTTACTGGGAAGTTCTGCAATTGACTGCTGTCAGGTATACCGGCTTGCTCAGGATTGTCATTAACATTGGTCTGTGGCATCAACACTATGCATTCCCTATTGTCAGTGGGTAAATCTGGCCTGGCCACTGGATATGGAGAATCAGGCTGCTCAGCCACCCGCAGATCCATATGATTGTGCAATAGAGAGGTTCCCTCAATGTCCACTAGATAAGAGTGTGGTGCCACCTGTTCTGAACAGATACCCATTTTTCAGCAACCTGTTCGATCTCCAGGCAGCGGTTTCATATGGATTCATTCCCCAATATTCAACCCTGGCAAATCTCTGGCTGATTTGTCATATCTTGCCTTGAATGCTTGTCTCTTAAGCTGTAATTTTTCTGGGGCACCCTGTATCACAGACGGCTCAAGCAATTTATGGTAAGGAGGTCTTTAGTCTCCTTGACATCAGTCTCTGCACCAGGCTACTGTCCATGGCCTCAGCTGGAGTATTTCTTCAATATAGAATGGCCTTCCATGAGCCTTTACCATCACTTTGTGCTTTCTTGCATAAACTCTTAACAATCTTCACATCTGATTCATCTTTGCCATTAGCTTTTGGATGACGTGGTGAGGAAGTCACATGCTCTGCAAATTTTCCCATATGCAGGACACTGTTTTCTCTCTTGTACACACACACTACAACAGTACCTGCATGATACTGGTTTGCTCCCAGGTGAGTTGTATAAATGAATTTTGTGCATATGGTTCTTCATGCTTAGCTGTTGTTTGGAGACTGCATTGGCACTGTCAATTTAACCTGCTCCAAAGCTTTCATCCGTTTGTCAGTAGGTTCTGTGGTATGACATATCTCAATTGCTGCTTGTAAACTTAAATTATTTTCCCTCAAAAGGCGGTGGCATGTGCTTTCACTAGTGATATTCAGAATTATTTTATCACGAATAAGTTCATCTCTCAGAGAACCATACTCACAGCTTTTCCTCTTAGCCATGTGACGAAACTGTCTATTGATTCACCTTCTTCTTGCCTACAGCTGCCAAATATATCTTTCATATATGACATTTTTAGAGGATCTGAAAAAGTCTTCTAAGGCATCTAAGATGGATTTAGGATCACTTCTTCACTCCTCTGTAAGAGTTAAATTGTGCCTGTAAACACGGAGGCATTCGCTGCTCATCAGCCTCCTCAACGTGGCTGCCTGCACTGCTGCCAGCTTATCATTTAAGCCTGTGGCTAGGGAGTAATCCTCAAACTCTTCTCTGAAGTTGTCCCAGTTACCGCTGCAATCCCCACTCACCCTCATTGCCTCAGGCAGTGGTATACTGATTTTCTTGCTTCAAATGCTCAGCTTCCAGGACAGGACCACAAACACTAGACCAGCATGCATCAAGTGTGTAGAGCCAGCACAGATTCAGAGGCTTCTGACACCATGTTTCATGTGTAGTAAGTAAAACACAACACAAGCCATCACTTTTCAGAAGCCATCAACCTAGAGAGTGAGAATACAACAGATATGAATCATAGAATAGCAATGTGATACAGGAAACATACAATAGAGAGAAATGATAAGAGCTGCATACAAGATAAACATAACACCTGTAACACTGATGCCTTAACCACTAGACAAAGACTGTCTCTAACCACTTACCATCTTAAAATGTCCTGAAGATCTCCCATAAAGTACCGTAAAATCCAGGACCAATCCTGCTACCTAACTTTCTTTGTATCAGCCAGTTGGCTAGTTATAAGACTGAAATCTGTTGTAGGCATAAGGACATAAACTGTTATAGATTATTTTATTTTATTTTTATTTTATTTATTGGTCACAACAGTATATATAAGCATAATTGCTTGCTGGCAACCTCACGAGATGCAATCTCTTAATATCCTTTAAACATATATATTTTGGTAGCTAAAATAACTAAAATATTCCAATATTCTCTTCAATATTTGTGGGTTAAGGTGTTATTTTAAAAATAGTAGCCCCAAGTCAAGGATATCTTTATACATTAACATTAACATACTGAATTGGCATAGAAAATGAACTTTAGACAATGGAAATTGTAAACTAAAACTGGCATATAACTGCTTCAGTTTGGATCAGATATACAGGAGATCTATAGCAGGGATCTCCAACCTTGGTCCCTTTAAGACTTGTGGACTTCAACTCCTAGCTTTGCTGGCTGAGGAACTCTGGGAGTTGAAGTCCACAAGTCTTAAAGGGACCAAGGTTGGAGACTCCTGAATTAGGATCTCTGCTTGCTCCAGTACGGATTTCCTACATCCAGTCGCAACCAATTAGCTTGAAAAAGAGTCCGGGGATTAGGCACTTAAATCCGTGCTTAGTTCTCCAATTACTGATGATGTTTCTCCATTAGTCGCAATAACCGATTCCGATATTGTTCACTCTGCAGTGAAATGTCATGGGATTTCTTATTGTAAGCAAGCGGGTCTCCTAAACCCAAAGTGCTCAGCGACGCGCGGCTCTACTTGGAATAAATCTATGGAACCCACTATCTGCGCATGCGAGAAGAGAGACGCAAGGCGAATCCTCTTGTGCGACTCTTCCGGTTGATGACGTCTTCTTCGGGCGCCCCTTCGCATAGGTTAAGCTTGCTGCGCGCGGTGCATGCTGGTTTCCTCGGCGGGAGCTCTTCGATCATGGCGAGCGATTTCTATTTGCGCTACTACGTTGGGCACAAGGGCAAGTTTGGCCATGAGTTTCTCGAATTCGAGTTCCGTCCGGACGGTGAGGCTCCCCCCCTGTTTTGTTGGTCCCGGAGCAAGAGGCGTGGTGGCTTTTAGGAAGCAAGGCAACGCGGGGGGGTGGGGGAGGATGGGGAGATCTTTGCGAGGGTAGAATAGATCTTGCTTATGCCGGTGAATCGGACGGGAGGAGCGGACCCGGTGGAGGAAGGAGCGGTTGGTGTTTGCTGAGGTTGATACGAGGCGGCACCTGGGCTGTGTTAGGACGATCGGCGGAATTTTCTCGTGTTTGATTGGGCTCCGACAGGTTGCAATTGTAGCTTCTGGAGAGATAAGATGAGCAAAGGGGATCTCGTAGGTTATTTGGTCGAATAAAAGATGAGTTGCTTATGCGGGGGTTAAAGCTAAGTTGCTCCTTGCTGGAAGGATAGTGGGACATGAAACGTTTTTGTGGGAAATCAGGCAGGCATCCAAATGCAGCAACGGGTTCCAAGATAAGGAAAGGGTCAAATAAAAGTACACATTGGGAAAAAAATAATTACTGTTATGGAATCATTAAGTAGCCAAACTCTTCATCATCAACCTCTGGACTGGTTAGCTTAGTAGGAAAGTGTCCATTTCAATAGAATTCAGAACAGTTGCCTTGCACTTGACTGAAGCCTACCTATAAATTTCGATCTTAGAATAACAGCGGAATCAGCATAACTAAATATTACTTACAGTAGTTAAAGGGGAGCAAGGACCTCAGAAATTAAGAGTTTTGAGGAAACTGCACCGGTAATCCTTTTTCACTTGCTTGAGTGCAACTGCTTTCACTTCCTTGTTCTTTGCTTAATTATATTGCAGCTAACTGAAATTAAATGAAATGCTGCTTTGTTTATGCATTTTTCTTGTAATGTTGAGTGTAATCTTTTCTCAACAGGTAAACTGAGATATGCAAATAACAGTAATTACAAAAATGATGTCATGATCAGAAAAGAAGTGAGTGGACTGTTTCAGTATATCTGCAATTTTATGAGTAGTAAATAAACTTATGACATTTCAGAACTATTTCTTTACTTGGACCATGATTTTGAGAATACAGAGAATTAATCATTCATTTGCTACTTGTTTTAAGTTTCTACATAAAAACCCTCTCAGTTGACTATACTGTACAAATGTACCTATACTGGAATTTTTTCTTTCTGAATTCTTCAGATGGATATTTGTATAAATGGAAAAGAAAAGAATTGAATCATTTATGTTCTTTTATCAAAAATGGCAGAATCATGCTAACATTCTACACTGTTTCTAGGCCTATGTACATAAAAGTGTGATGGAAGAATTAAAGAGGATCATTGATGACAGTGAAATTACAAAAGAAGATGATGCATTGTGGCCTCCACCAGACAGAGTTGGTCGGCAGGTTAGTAGATTTTCTCTTTATCATACAGATGTTTTAAATCTATATGTTTGTGCACAGCCTTCAATCTGTAAGAGATCAATCTAGATGAGGTTATAGTTGCAATCAGGTACCCCTCCAGATATGTGAAGCAACTTCAAGAATTCCCAGCAATAGTTACGTTGGCTAAAGAATTCTTGGAGTTGGAAAGCCAAGGTATCTGAAGGAAGGTTAGGCTAGAAAATGGGTGTAGAGTCCTTTTGATTGCTAAAGAGATGTAAAATTGGATAAAATCTCCCAAGTATAAACAAAAATCCCAGTCTTATTTATTTGCATCCCAACCCATCCACATAAACTTTGCATTTCTGGTAATGTTAACTTGTTAACTCCATCAATATAAATATATGGTTAAGATTGTTCTTTCTGCTAAGAAGTAGCTACAGCCTCTTAAATAGCTGAATATAAATATTTGTTCTAACAGGTAGAATATCTTGCTTTGGGCTTGAATAATCATGAATGTTATGAGAACAGAAATTTGGGCTTCATAAATATAGTAATCTACCCTAAATGTATGTTTTTTATTGTTTTATTTATTTCTAGGAGCTTGAAATTGTGATTGGGGATGAACATATCTCTTTTACAACATCAAAAATTGGTTCTCTTATTGATGTGAATCAGTCCAAGTAAGTGCGGTTTGAAAAGTGAATGATACTATGTTCGTGGCCTCTTTGCATTCATTAGGTTAGCATTGTAGAGAATTGCTATATTGTGATTTGATCTCTCCAAGACAATGGGAATCAAAGGAATCGAAGCTGTGAGTTCAGCAATCACATGATACCAGTTTAGGATACAGGAAGAGCAGAAGCAATGAAAGCATGTCCTAGCTACCTTGTCTTAAATGCCTTTATAAACAATGCAGCCTTAGTCTGTACCTCAGTGGAAAATAAGAGCTCTTCTTTGTGTCCCACTAATCATGATGTGAAGATATTCTACTCTCCATTTTTAGAGCACGTGCCCTTATGCTGATTTTGTGTAATTCCCACTCTCTTTGGAAGCAGCATAAATTAGTCCGTAGCTTTTCCCATTTTAAAATAAGTGTTTCCATTTTCTCTCCACACAAGGGTCTAAGGGGCTGGCATCTGCCAAATCCTCTTGGCTAGTTGATGTTGTTCTGGCCATGCCTCCACCTTCCAGTGTCTGCAAATTGCATTCCATGGCCATTTTGGGTGGGATATTTCCATAGAAACTTGTGTGCCTGATCAATGATTCACAAAGCATTATGCTGGCAACTTACAGTAATTATATTGTCCCACTGACCTGTTATTAAACACATTTCTGCTGATTCAAGAACGAGAGGAATTCATATTAGTAATACATTAATTTGTAGACTATTACATTATTTTTTATTTATTAAAAAGGAAAAATGAGGGCAGGACAATTTCACAGTGCTTTTAAAAGTTGTTTGACATTTTGATGGCCTGGAAATTCTCTTGAGAGTAATTATTTTGATGTCAAAATTCTTACTTTTAACTGTGTTTTTTCTATTTTTCTCCCCAGGGATCCAGAAGGTCTAAGAGTGTTTTATTATCTTGTCCAGGATCTCAAGTGTCTAGTCTTCAGTCTCATTGGATTACATTTCAAGATTAAACCAATTTAAATTGTGTGGATCTAAATTTGTATAGTAAAGTTTTTTGGGGTGGGATTCTTTTCATTCCGTATCTTGCATAATGTTTATATTTGTCTGTTTTTATACAGAATGATTTAATAAAAACTAAGACTTTTTTTCTTTTTATTTAGAAAGTCTTTGTTGAACAAGATTTATATTTATATTAGGAATGGGCTGTTTTCATGTTCCTTATGTTTGCATGAACTTGAGGGAGTTGACGAAAGAGTCAACACTTCCATCTAGATATGTACATAATTATACTTTTAGCCTCTCTGTTGTGAACTTTTAAGTAACTAGTATGTTCAAGAACTGTACGTGTCCATGGATTTTCACTTTTTTTGAAATACAGTGGAAGAAAGCAGAGTTTCCATAAGTCAAAACAAGTGATTAAGGAAGATATTTGCATATCTTAAGGAACAGGTGCAACTATACAGACCAGTATCTTATGGTGATAGACATTATTGGGTTGTATTTTTAATGCAACAAATTCTTACTAGGAATAAGAATTAGATAATTATTTTGTATTAAGTAGTTAAAAATAAGATAAATAAAATAGCAGTGGTGCTGCTATCATTTATTGTGTTTCTCCTAAAACACGACCCACCCCAAAAAGAAGGCCCAGCACTATTTTGTGCGCATGCATTAAAATTAAGCCCTACCCCCAAAATGTGGCCGTATTTAAGCATATGCGTGGCCAGGCTTGCCGGAGGGGGCGATAGCAGACTTTTTCGGGTGGACAGCTACTGGTAGCTGGAGTGACCATTACAAATAGGCAAGGGTGTGTGAGACATGTGGGTCGCATCTCTCGCTCTTCGGCTGCAAAAGAAGCGGCCCGGTGGCCAGGCAAGGCGCATTGGATGAGTGGGTCGCTCTTTTTGGCTGCGAAAGAAGCGGCCCAGTGGCCAAGCCAGGCGCGTAGGGGAAAAATTAAGACACCCCTTGAAAAGAAGGCCTAGCCATTTTTTCGAGGGTCAAAAGAAAATAAGACCCGGTCGTATTTTTGAAAAAAACACAGTATTAGAAGGCCAGTAATCTGCAGCAATTTACTGAGACATCATGGTTCCACATTCATCCTAGTTTGTGGGCTTAGTTCAATACATTTATTAGAACTATTTACCGAATTATCAATAACTTAGCATCACCCCAACTTTTTGAGTTAATTCCCAAAATTTTTTTTTTGTCTAACAACCTTATATTTGAATAAGGTATTCTGTGAAATAGCAAGTTTCCTATTGAATCAAATAAGTACTTGGTCCATTTATTTTATCAAGTTTTGTCTTCATATGGTACCTAAAAAAGAAAGGAGTAGATAGGCTTTTTTGTTTTTAGCAATGATAGGTTGTAGCATATCACATAAAACTGGGGAATGGTGATGGGAGACCACTAAAATCAGTGTGTGCCACATCTGTATGATATATGCACACACACTGTGCTACTAGTGTTTGGTTTCAATTTGATTTTGTATATTTTAATAAAATCAAGTACTTGTAAAATAACAGAGCATTGCTGTTTACAACTTAAATGAATTGGTATCCTTATATAGCATTATTCAGAAGTAATTTAACTTTGCTTTTTTCCTTCCAATAATCCAATAATTCCAATGATCCTAGTGCCTAAATTTAGACAAATTTAGAATAGTGTATGATCACTGTTTTGTATGCATAAGGCCAATTTTCTTGCTACCAACACTATTGGAAGAGGAATTTTAATAGAATTTTTTCCCCTGAACTTTAAATAGCTAGTATGAATCACATAAAGTTTGAAGGTGTGTGTGTGCACTGCCAAATACAGGTAGTCCTCAATTTACGACCACAGTTGAGCTCAAAATTTATATTGCTAGGTGAGACAGTTAAGTGAATTTTGCCTCATTTTACAGCCTTGCCACAATTGTTAAATCAATCTGGCTCTCACATTGGCTTTGCATGTCAGAAGATTGAAAAAGATGATCACATGACCCTTCATAATTATGAGCCAATGGCCAAACACCTGAATTTTGACGATAGGGATGCTGCAATGGTCATAAGTATGAACAATGGTCATAAATCACGTTTTTGGTGCCCTTAAAACTTCGAATGGTCACTGAACGAACTGTTGTAAGTTGAAGAATACCTGTATCAAAGTGGATACTAACAAAATGCATTTCAAAATTCTGGTTCTTCCACTTTAATTTGTGGCTCACTGCCAGGGGAAGATAACCAGTCGCATGACTTCCAGATGGGTGGCATATAAATTGCACATATACACAGATAACAATTGCCATGCTCTCTAGGAATTGGAAGTTCACACATTTGAGAAGCACCCAGAGTGGGGAGAAATGACCTGGGTCAGGACTCTCCAAATTTGACAACTTTTAAGACTTGTGGCCTTCAACTCCCAGAATTCCCCAGCTGGCATGGTTGGCTGAGGAGTTCTGGGAGTTGAAGTCCAGGAGTCTTAAAGTTGCCAAGCTTGGAAAGCCCTGACCTAGAAGAAAAGCTAGGTAAACGCATACTATCCGAGCCAAAGGCATGCTTAAATTTCTTCAGTTCCCTGTTTTAAAGCTTACAGGGTCTTTTGAACTGTCAAATCCCCTTTCAAGTACTATAATCTTCACGGATCTATCCCAAAGGTGCTTTTTCAGGAGACAACTGGGCTTTCTTGTTTTTTCTTTGAAGACCTTTCGCTTCTCATCCAAGATGCTTCTTCAGCTCTGACAGGATAGTGGAGAATGGAAGGATTTATACTCCATTCCCCACTATCCTGTCAGAGCTGAAGAAGCTTCTCGGATGAGAAGCGAAATGTCTTCAAAGACAACCATGGCCTGGATGACTTGAGAATACAGGCTTCACGGATCTAGAAGGTCCAGCAGGGCTCGCACTTCCACGCTGCAAAACTTCAGAGTGCCGTTAGAGGGCAGCACTTGATCGGCCGAATTTTTCAATACCCAGCTCTCAAAACTTCTAGAACAGTCCCAAAATGCCCGCCTCGAAATCTATTTCAGGGCGGCAGCGGAGTTAAACCGACGCCTCGTTTTGCCTTCGAGCTTCGCGAATCGAATACAAAACTTGAGGCCGGTAGGGGAACAAGACGTGGGGGTGCTCCAGGTCTCCACAAGCAGGCGCCTGCCTTGGGATCCTTTAGGATCGAGATAAAGGATCGCTTCTAGAAGCCGAGCACGGGTTCGGGGATCCCAAGGGGTCTCTTAAAACGGGATAACTCCCCCGTCCCCTTTCGAGGGCCGCCCTCCGCTTCTCCACTCCGTTCCCCGGAGAAGGCGAAACTGAAGTCTCGCGAAGGTTTGAGGAGCGCCTGCCCAGTTGGCATCCGCGGTCGATTTCGCATCGAAATCTGTGGAGTTTCGCGTGTCGTGGTTCGTGGGAAGGGAGGAGCGGGGATCTCTTCTGCCCGGCCCGGCTCTCCTGAGGCTCGACTCCTTTCGTTCCCCTTCGGGCCATGGGGGTAAGAGGCGGCTCTCCCGGGCGTGCCTTGAGGTTGGCGGCGGGGATTGTCTTCCCAGCGCCTCTAACCGGTTCGGGTGACGTTCTTCCTTGCAGAAAATCGGGCTGCAGTTCAAAGCGACTTTAGAAAACATTACAAACCTCCGGCCGGTGGGGGAGGATTTCCGATGGTATCTGAAGGTAGGTCTTCTTCAGGAAACAGGCTGACACCCGCAAAATGCAACACACCCCCATGGTTAAAATCTCTATGGAGATTCTCAAGTCACCCAGGTCATGGTTTCGCTTCCATTCCCCCATCATCCAATCAGAGCTGAAGAAGCTTCTTGGATGACAAGGGAAACGTCTTCAAAGAAAAAGCAGAAAGTCCAGTTGCCCCTTGAAAAAGCAGCTTTGGGACACCCATGATTAAGTAAATTAGCCAAGGTTAGCCCGGTGGCATGGATTATAAGGTGACTTACCTTTTAAAAAGCAAATGCAAAATGATATTCTTTTCATATCCAGTTTTTTATTTTTATTTATTCATTTATTTATTTGTCAAACACGAATAAGATAACAGATATAAGTATAAACATGATTATGAATACAGGTAACGATACAAATAAATTGAGGCAGTAGGACAGGGATGGTAGGCACTTTGGTTGTAGCCATCCTCAGTCACACCACTTCAACATCTACATATTAACGTTTGGGTGCAACACAGTGGCTTTGAATCAACATGCCTAGGCTCCTAGTAACTGTTAGATTATGGTATTGTTGCAAATTCTGTTTTGGTTCACTACAGCTGGTATAGTTCCTGGAAATTTCTTCAGCTGCCCCATCATACTATTGTAATATTGTTTGCGGATTTCTTGTTAGCAGCTTTAATGGGACCTTCTGGTCCCGATAAGCCATTATCTTCTACAAGAAGAAGGGTTGACTCTGATCTGGTGAGGTGGGCAGAGTACCTCAGACAGTGACTAAAGCCAGAGACGAATATGGCTTTAAAAGTGACATCCCCAACAGTGAATCAGTTTGGTAACAGTTGTAGCTCCCCAAACAATGCCCCCTCCCTATGTCTGAATATACCAATAACAGACCATTCTGTACCAGCTGCAGCTTCTGAATGTTATTTAAAGGCATTCCTATGTAAAAGGATACCACAGGAATTTAAATGGAAGGTTGTTAAGATATTATTGTCTGAGAAGGGCCTTGCAAGCCAGGAATGGATGTAGTTAGTGCAGAAGAAGTACTTGTGCAACAGCCCTCCAAGCCACAGCTACCACTTGTTAATTGAGGAGGAGCTATGACTTTAGGAGGAGCCCCAAATTGTAAACCATCTCTGGCTGTGGGAGGCCAATTCCATTAATTAGACAAAAATGGTCATTCCAGGGATCATTTGGCCCAAAACCCCAAACACCTCTTCATCCAGATGTTTAAATGTTTAAATTTAAACATTTGATTATTGTGTTGTTGGATTCCATTCAATATATTTAATTTGCATTTGTTTTCCTTTTATTTTCCAGCTTAAATGTGGAAACTGTAGTGAGGTGTCAGAAAAATGGCAATATCTACGATTAATGGTAAGTTTCAAAACAAATTAACTAAAATATAGTTGGCACCAGGCATGTCATGATGCAAATGATTTATGGCATATAATTCATATTGTTTGTGCAGTGGCACCATGAAGTTTATGATATCACTTGCTCCTATCCTTGTCCTGTCAGTGACAGAAGCTATCATCCAAAACATTTCTAGGAAACTAGCATTGGAAAGCACCTTATTTCTAGATTGTATCTAGGGTGTTGACTATATGAGTCTTGATTATATGCAAGCATTCACTATCATTCTTTCTAGGATTCTGCTCATTTTTCTAAATAATATGGATATTTTATTTATTTCATGGGAGAATATATCTATATGCAAAGATTCCTCACCTATATTCTTTTAATACCAATATTTCCATTGGCAATATATTTTTACAGTCAGATATATAGTTCAATCACTTAATTAGAATTGTGAACTCAATTAGCAATTAGTAAATTATATTTTTCTTTAAACAAAAGATTTAATAATATCTCTGATTTTGCTAAAGATGTTTGGCAAAAGTATCTCTGCTAGATCAGTATTCTGAACTACCGTATTCCCTGCTAACTTTGCTAAGTGTTTGCATAACATTCTTAATCTAAAAGAAAAGAGACTTACATTAGAAGATTTGGATCTTGAGAAAAAGGACTTTATTTCTTGTAGCGTCCTCTCCCCTGGAGCTCTTGAGATTGATGGCTGATGGGTTTTTTTTTGAAATTCTGTTTAGGACAGCCATCCTCTGAAAGGAGGCCGGGGAAGTGCCACAATGGTGCAGAAATGCAAATTGTGCTCCCGAGAAAACTCAATAGGTAAGGGATTTTTTATACATCTATCCCCTAAGTCAGGGGTCTCCAACCTTGGCCACTTTAAGCCTGGAGGACTTCAACTCCCAGAATGCTGGCTGGGGCTTTCTGTAAGTTGAAGTCAGCCAGGCTTAAAGTGGCCAAGGTTGGAGACCCCTGCCCTAAATCACGGATGGCCAACCTTGGCAACTTTAAAACCTGTGGACTTCAACTCCCAGAATTCCTCATCAAGGTGAATTCAACTTCAATTTCTGGGAGTTATTTATTTATTTATTTATTTATTAAATTTTTATACCGCCCTTCTCCCGAAGGACTCAGGGTGGTGTACAGCCAAAGTAAAAACAAAATATATACAGTTAAAACAACATTTTAAAAAAGCAAATTATAAAGGCTGATAATTAAAAATTTAGATTTAAAATTTTAAAATATTAAGAAAACCCAATTAAAATTCATCGCTAATTATGCCAGTCCCGCTTTAATGAATAAATATGTTTTGAATATGTTTTGAGCTCACGACGGAAGGTCCAAAGATCAGGCACTTGACGCAAGCCAGGGGGAAGTTCATTCCAGAGCATCACTGCCCCCACAGAGAAGGCCCTACTCCTGGGGGCCGCCAGCTGACACTGTTTGGCGGACGGCACCCTGAGGAGACCCTCTCTGTGAGAGCGTACGGGTCGGTGGGAGGCAAAAGGTAACAGCAGGCGGTCTCGTAAGTACCCGGGTCCTAAGCCATGGAGCGCTTTAAAGATGGTAACCAAAATCTTGAAGCGCACCCGAAAGACCACAGGAAGCCAGTGCAGGCTACGGAGCAGCGATGTCACATGGGAGCCACGAGCGGCTCCCGTTACTACTCGCGCAGCCGCATTCTGGACTAACTGCAGCCTCCGGGTGCACCTCAAGGGCAGCCCCATGTAGAGAGCATTGCAATAATCCAGCCTAGACGTAACCAGAGCGTGAGTGACTGTGCATAAGGCATCCCGGTCAAGGAACTGGCGAACCAAGCGAACTTGGTAAAAGGCCCTCCTGGAGACGGCCGCCAGGTGTTCATCAAAAGACAGCTGTCCATCCAGGAGGACGCCCAAGTTGCGAACCACCTCCTTTGGGGCCACTAACTCGCCACCAACAGTCAGCTGCGGATGCAGCTGACTGTACCGGGATGCCGGCATCCACAGCCACTCCGTCTTGGAGGGATTGAGCTTGAGTCTGTTTCTCCCCATCCAGACCCGTACAGCTTCCAGGCACCGGGACAGCACTTCGACCGCTTCGTTGGGGTGGTCCGGGGTGGAAAAGTACAGCTGAGTATCATCAGCATACAGATGATAACTCACCCCGAAACCACTGATGACCTCACCTAGCGGCTTCATATAGATGTTGAACAGGGTAGGCGAGAGAATCGACCCCTGAGGCACCCCACAAGTGAGGCGCCTCGAGGACGACCTCTGCCCCCCTGTCAACACCGTCTGCGACCGGTCAGAGAGATAGGAGGAGAACCACCGATAAACGGTGCCCCCCACTCCCAATCCCTCCAACCGGCGCAGCAGGATACCATGGTCGATGGTATCGAAAGCCGCTGAGAGATCTAATAGGACCAAGGCAGAGGAACAACCCCTGTCCCTGGCCCTCCAGAGGTCATCCACCAACGCGACCAAAGCCGTCTCCGTGCTATAACCGGGTCGGAAGCCGGACTGGAACAGGTCTAGATAGACAGCTTCCTCCAGGTGCCGGGGAAGCTGCTATGCAACCACACTCTCTACAACCTTCGCCACAAAGCGAAGGTTGGAGACTGGATGATAATTTCCCAAAATAGCTGGGTCCAGGGAAGGCTTCTTGAGGAGAGGTCTCACCACCGCCTCTTTCAAGGCGGCGGGGAAAACCCCTTCCATCAAAGAAGCATTTATAATACCCTGGAGCCAGCCTCGTGTCACTTCCTGAGCAGCCAGCACTAACCAGGAAGGACACGGGTCCAGTAAACATGTAGTTGCATGTAACCTCCCCAGCAACCTGTCCACGTCCTCGAGAGCCACAGAATCAAACTCATCCCAAATAACCTCAACAAGACGTGTCTCTGTCATCTCGGCTGGATCATCGCAATCTTGGTCCAAACTATCCCGAAGCTGAACGATTTTATCGTATAGATAACCGTTAAACTGGTCACCTCATCCCTGTAGGGGTCATCCCGTCCCTCTTGATGAAGGAGGAACGGTTACCCAAACAAGGCGGCCGGGCGGTTATCTGCCGATGCAATGAGGGTGGAAACGAGGAACGCCGCCTCCTCATTGCCACTAGGTAGGTCCTAGTAAAAGACCTCACTAGTGTCCGATCAGCCTCGGAACGGCTAGACCTCCAAGTACTCTCTAGGCGTCTTCTCCAGCGTTTCATCTCTCTCAGCTCCTCGGAAAACCAGGGAGCCAATTGAGATCTACGCCGGGTCAGAGGCCGCAAAGGCACGACACGGTCCAAAGCCCCAGCCGCGGCCTGTTCCCAGGCCGCAACCAGTTCTTCAGTCGTGCCGTGGGTAAGATCCTCAGGAAACGGCCCAAGCTCCGTCAGGAACCTCTCCGGGTCCATCAGGCGCCTGGGACGGAACCAACGCATTGGCTCCGTCTCCCTGCGGTGGTGGGCGGCGGTCCGAAAGTCTAGGCGAAGAAGAAAATGATCTGACCATGACACTGGTTCTTTCACTATATCTCCTAAATCCAGATCATTGAAATGTACAAGTTGAAATGAGTTGAAATGTACAAGTCTTAAAAGTTGCCACAATCAGACACCTCCACCCTAGATAGAGAACTCAGGCTACGATACTGTATCGTAGGAACTAATAGGAAAACATTCCTCCCACTCCCACTTCCCCTCTATAATTATTATAATAATAATAATAATAATAATAATATTTTAATTTGTATACCACCCTTCTCCCGAAGGACTCAGGGCGGTGAACAACCAAGTAAAATACAACCACAGACAAATACAATATTAAAAATATCCCTTAAAAAACTTATTCAATTCAATTATTATTATCATTATATAATTATAATTATAATTGTTATAATTGTTATAATTATATAATAATTATGCCTTTTGCAGAGTGGAGAAAGAAATAATCTTCTCCATAAAACAAGCGATGTCAAACAAAAATCAGCAAATGCCTGCAGATCTCTATTGTGAAAGATGGGTTAGCCTGAAAATTGGTTGTTGCTGGTAGTGGCAATGGGGGGAAAAGACAGTATTTGTTGCGTCCAACATTTATGTAATGCAAATGTATCCGTATATGTTCTGCATTCCTCTTAGAGTAAAACTGGCCCAAATGTGTCACAACTGACTAGTATTATCCTTATTGTTAGTAGAGAATATTGCAAAGGGCACAAGTATTTCTAAGGAAATTAACCTAGACTATACAGATTAGATGTTTTTTTAACAGATACCTAAAGACACCCCTGAGTTGAGCCTGTTTCTGCTGTCTGACTCCCCTATAGGGCCTAAAATGAGCGGTCTCCAACCTTTCTGGCTCGGTGAACTGGCGGCAGTGGGGGGGGGGAGGGGGAGAGGAGATGGTTTCACGCATGCTCATGTGTGCCACTGTCAGAAATGCAGCTTTGTGCATGTGTTTCACTCGCCCACTACTTCCACAGCCTAGTTCCAAGCAGGCTGCGGCCTGGGCGTTGGGGACCCCTGGCCTAAAAGTCCCAATCCTGTTTAGTTTTGGAGCCTAGATTAGTTAGGCCACATGCTATGACTTGCTGAGATGCATCTAGTCATGACACAGTGCTTAAACATTTAAAACTAAATTTTAAAGGTGAAATCTAGCATATGACTGACCCTGAATCCATTCAAATCTAAATATTTCTGTAGCCTGTGAGATATACCTTACTTTGCTTCAATGATATGTTTTTCTTTTTTCTTTTTTTTTCCAGATATTTTAAGTCAGACAATTAAGCCTTACAATGTAAGTTCATTTTATTTGTATTTTATGGAAAGGATGAACTTTTAGCAGAAATTCCATTTCCCATTATTTGACTTAAAGGCAGCAATTTATACAGGGATTGATTATTTTTCTGCTTAAATGTTTTCCCTACTTCAATCGGAATTTTCTCTAGAGATTTACAAACGTTACAGATTATATTCCATGTAATATTACACTGTGTCTTGGGAAACATGTTCTGTTTCTTCCCACTTGTCTTTATTCTTTTGTTTAAAAAAAAGCTAAGTATTCTTTTGGCTGAATTCTAGGCCGAAGACAATGAGACCTTTAAGACAATAGTGGAATTTGAGTGCCGTGGTCTTGAACCTGTGGATTTTCAACCACAGGTAAGTTCTCAAGAGTCTCCTTTTTGAAAGGCCTGCCTATTAAACCCAAATGATTGCATAACTTGTTCTTGAGCACACAGTTTCTTTTGGTGCTAGTTCACACAACCATAGGATAAAGAGTTAACAGCTGGTAAGTTTGCACCTAAACATTAATGTGATTTGAAGTTTGTTCTATGCAAACTTAAACATACATAATTAGAATCACATGATAGGGAAAACATTATTAGGTATCTTAACTTTGGAATTCTTGATCATGGCTTTATTGCTCATCTGTAGCAGGGAACCTGCTGAATTTGTTTGGATGACAGGTTGGTGTTAAATCAGACAGAAATTCTGATCCAGTACAGGTGTTGTAGCTGCATAGGATGCAGATAAAGGACGGTATTTTACCTCAGATATAATGTGTCCCTAACAGGTGCTTTTAAATTATTTGTAGGCAGGGTTTGCTGCAAATGGTGCTGAGTCTGGCACATCTTTCGATGAAATCAACTTACTGGAAAAGGTAGAGTCTTCACATTTGTGGTTCAAATAACTTTGTGGTCTATAAAATCTTAAAACAGGCTCATATAAGATTAGTGCTGCTGGACCATTTAAGGTCCATCTTAGATCAACATTCTCATAGTGGCCAACCAGATGTCTCCTGGCAGAAGGAAGAGATATTCCTTTCTCCTACTTCTGTTCCCTGTTACTGGTATTTGAAGGTATCACCAATCTGACAGTAACATTGAATCTAAAGATTATTAGTTATTCCTCACAAAACATTCTGGTCCAGTTTTACAGCTATCCAAGTTATGCAGATGAATTGCAGCTTGTTAAATGAGAAACTAAGAAAGACTGGGCAAGCCAGGATAATTCTTAAAGGTCCAAGGATGTATTATATCTTTTATATTAGACACGTCTAGCCTGATGCCTTTCCGTTGGGTTAGAACAGGATCTTTGTATTGAAATTATAGTTTAAAAATCAAATTTTCCATACCAGAAATGTGGTCATCAATATTGTACATCTCTGTTTCAGACACTAGCTTGAGATAAAACAGTTTGGTACCTTCTAGATGTTTTGGATGACGAATGTGCTAATGAGAATTGTTGTTCAAAATATCTAGAAAGTAGATATTTTCTCTTCTTTCCTAAACCTCTGCTTGAACCTGGGTGCTGTCAGGACAGAAGTACAGATTGTCCTTGACTTACAACCACAATTAAGAGCAGAATTTCAGGCACCAAATGAATCATAAAATGAATCATCCTGTGACTGGACCCAATTTTATGACTATTTTTCCATGGTCATTAAGCAAAGCACATTAATGAATTAAGTAATTCATGCCATCATTAAGCACATTTTGCTCCCCCAATTGACTTTGCTTGTTGGAAGCCAGCTAGGAATGTACAAATTGCATAAATGCAAGCTCATTATCAATCATCTGAATTGTAATCAGCGATGGTAGGAGAGTCATAACTTCAAGAATCAATCATAAATCACTTTTTCTAAGGCTGTCTTAACTTCAGACCCTTGTTAAACAATTGTAAGTTGAGGATTGTCTCAATAACTATGTTAGAAATCCTATGTTGCAAGCATTCCTCCTACTTTGGCCTTCTCAGAGCAAAATAATCTCAAATAATCTTCTTGGAGATATTTTTTTTCATTCAGTGATAGTTTTCCTTAACTATAAACTGCATTTTCAAGGTCAGTTCTTGGCATGATAATCATCCAGATTAAGGATGATCTCTTCAAATTTAAAGACATGCATCCATATTTTTCTTTTAAATATGTGAAACAAACTGTAACCCAATTATATTTGGTTGTGAAGGTTGTGCCTAATATATGAAGTGGGGATAGGGTGTTGCTAAAATGCAGGCTAACCTCCAAGCAACTGCCTACATTTTAATTTGAAACAATAATATTGTATCTCCATTAAAACGTGTAGAGCTAAAATGACATGTTTCACTCTATAGGACTGGACTGACTATGATGAAAAAATAAAGGAATCCGTTGGCATCTATGAAGTTACCCATAAGTTTGTCAAATGTTAACTCCTATGGCAAAACAATAATTTTCCATAAAGCAAAGTCATTTAAATTGTACAAAAGTCAAAATAAAGCCTTTACTTTTGATATTTTTTGCCAAGATTCATGCTGTTACTTTTTTATTGTCTGAAAAAATACATGCAATTAACACCACCACAGTCCTTATCTTGGAACAAGCCAGTCTACAAAGAGACATCCATTTAATATACTGAGAATTCACATTTCAGTTCCATTTCTTGTAAACAAGTAAGAATAATAACTCATCCAATTCCAATGAGCTTTATTCAGAATACATGTATACATATAGCACTGTTAAGTGTAGCATTTTTAACAGATGCAGACGGTATACATTAATATATCAGAAAAAGCAAAATTATTCTGAATATCTTAGAAATAAAACAATGTGTTGGATGCTTCTAAGTTAAATATACTTTATTGTATATTTAATGATGAATTGTAAGGATGGGGGTGACGCTTAAATGTACTATAAATGAAGAGAGATAAAGGATTCCCTGCAGATTTCCCTCCACTAGTCATTGCCGACTATAGGAGGCGGTGCTCATCTCCATTTCAAGGCCATTGAGCCAGTGCTATCCAAAGACATTTCTGCAGTCATGTGACCAGCATGATGCCAAGGAGTGCTGTTACCTTCCCACCAAAGTAGTACCTATTTATCTACTTGCATTCGCATGTTTTTGAATTGCTAGGTTGGCAGGAGCTTGGGTGAAGACAGGAACTCACCCTGTTGCATGGCACTCAGGTCTTGAACCTGGGTTGCGGGCTTCCATTCCACAAGCCCAGTGTCTTAACTGCTGAACAACCACGCTGAAGACAATTGAAAACATTATAATCCACATGAATACAATGCATGCAGACATCCCTGCACCCAAGAGCAGATGCTTTTAACTAGAGTCTGAAAATAAGCTACTGCTAGGGAAGAACTGCTTGTCTAGTTTTTTAGCACTTCAAGCTATCACTTCTCATCCCCAGCTGATGGTATTCCCTTTTTTCCTTTCCTTCTTACCCTTTTCCCTTGATCCCACCTCTGTCCTATTGTCCTTAATACAAGCAAGGCTGTTAACAAGAACTAAAAAGCGCAATGGCCCTTCAGCCCTTCATAAAATGTCTAATTACAAAATAAGAAAAAAGTACCAATTTAAAACCAGCCCAAGCATCAACCAAATAATGAAACAAAAGGGCTGAATGCTTCTTGGAAAAGGATCATTCTCAAAAGCCTTCCATAAGGCCAACAAAGTGGGCATCAGTCCCAAATCTCAGAAATCAAGCTGTTCCTTAATATCTATCCTCTGGTATGATGGGGACCCTAAGCATCTCCTCTTGGGAAAATATGACTAGTTCCAGGTGAAAGCGGGGGGCTGGGGGAGGTCTTGATTCTTTCGGAAGGTAAAGGAATATATGAGCCATATTCTTATGTTTCTGTGCATTTTCTAAATGAAGAACCTTATTTTTAATTATTTTTAGGCAATAAATTTTACTTAGGCACCACCATTAGTTATCAGTTATTTTGGTTTTTGTGTGTATGTAGCTTCTAATAAACATATATACACAGACAGATGTATATCAACATAAAATGTCCCGAAGGTGCTTTTTCAAGAGGCAACTGGACTTGGTTTTCTTTGAAGACGTTTCATTTCTCATTCAAGAAGTTTCTTCAGCTCTGATTGGATGATGGTGAATGGAAGTGAAATGTCTTCAAAGAAAAAACAAGAAAGTCCAGTTGCCTCTTGAAAAGCACCTTTAGGACAACCATGACCTGGATGGCAGAATCTCCATGACATACATATAAAATGTGTCACATTTATTCAACAGAAAATTTTCAGGATACATTTCAGCTGGAAGCTCAATCAGACTGGTATTTCAGGTAGTCCTTAACAACCATTCATGTAGTAACCGTTTAAAGTTACAACAGCACTGGAAAAAAATGACTTATGACTGGTCCTCACACTTACGACCATCACAGCATTCCCTTCAGTCATGTGATCAAAATTTGGGTGTTGGCAACTGGCATGTATTTATGAGGGTTGTAGCATGTTAAGATCACGTGATTACCATTTGCGACCTTACCAGCTGGCTTCAATTAATGATCACATGATTCACTAAACCATGGCAAAAAACGTAAAACCAGGTGTGAATCATTTAACAACGCCCTTGCTTAACAATGAAAATCCTGGCCCCCATGTGGTTGTAAATCAAGGACTACCTGCATTATCTTCCTTTAAGCTTTCAGAGCAGATACAGATATATGTTATTTCCTTGTGTGTGCTATTTTATTTTATTTTATTTTAATTTAATTTAATTTAATTTAATTATTTATTTATTTATTTATTTATTATTTGGCAAGCATGTATGAGAAAACAAGTATAAGTAAGAACATAACATATAAACATATACTGTATTTTTTGGAGTATAAGACGCAGCTTAGTTTTGGGGGAGGAAACTAGGGGGGGAAAAAATCTGGCTACCAGGTATTCATCTGCTAGCGTCCTTAGTCTGGCCAGCTTCAACACATTAGTTCGCTGTTTTTTATCCCCTGCTTGGGGATCAAAAACGGCTTCTATAGCACAACCAATCTTTGGAGGGAGAAGCAATGAGAAAAGCAGGCAAAGCACGGAGATCACTTCACTCTCTAGCACCTCGTTAGGGCTGAAAAAAAGCTTCACAGCTGAAAGTCAGAGGGAGCAGGCAAAGCACGGAGATCGCTTCACTGAAAAAAGCTTAGCACAGAGATCGCTTCACTCGATCATTCATTAGGGCTAAAAAAAAGCTTTGAAAAAACTACATTTGAAGTATAAGACACAGCCAAATTTTCAGCCTCTTTTAGGAGGGAAAAAAGTGTGTCTTATACTCTGAAAAATACGGTAAGTATAAACAGGTATAAGTATATACATAATAAATGAGTAAGAATAAATGGGAACAGTAGGAAAGAGACAGTAGGCACGCTGATGCGCTTATGCATGCCCCCTTACAGACCTCTTAAGAATGGATTGAGGTCCACAGTAGACAGTTTAAGGTTAAAGTTTTGGGGGTTTGAGGATGTAATAACAGAGTCAGGTAGTGAGTTCCAGGCATTGACCACTCTTGTTGAAGTCATATTTTCTGAAATCGAGTTTGGAGCGGTTTACTTTGAATTTGTATCTATTGTTTGCCCGTGTATTATTGCGGTTGAAGCTGAAGAAGTCATTGACAGTAGTCATTTTACATGACTTCCACCCCATTTATTTGGGGGGAGATTTTTTTTTCTACACAAGTGTGCATCCTGTATCATATTTTCAGTTACAATGAACACCATGCCTGCTGACCAATGTCTCAGCTAGAGTTTTACTTCTAATCACACAATTCTATCATTCTCTGCAGTTGTTAACTTTGGTTTACTAGACCAGGGGTCTCCAACCTTGGCAACTTTAAGCCTGGTGGACTTCAACTCCCAGAATCCCCCAGCTAGCAAAGCTGGTTGGGGAATTCTGGGACTTGAAGTCCACCAGGCTTAAAGTTGCCAAGGTTAGAGACCCCTGTACTAGACACAGAAAATGGGCATTTTTACAAGATTTTTCCCTTTGAGTATTTTTCGCCATTTTCTTCCATCTTTAGTGAAGGAAGAGACTAGATGAAGAAAAATCCTTCATTTTACATTCAGGATTTTTTTTTCTTCTTCTTCTTTGGTAAATTTGCTGCTTGCCTTACTGAATATTCTTATAGCTGTTTGTTGTAAGGATTCCAAAAGTTTCACTTGAGTGTCACAAGGCAGAACTCTGGAAGGATGTGAACATTTCTGCTCCAACAAGCATGCTAGTCAAGATTTCTTTCCTTTTACAAAAATAAATCTATAATATTGGATTGTCTTTTAACACAAGATCTCGCAAAAGAGGTGTTGCTATCTAAATGTCACCCAACCATTATTCCTATATTTGATATAATTAGTTTGTGTATATTTAAAAATTAATCAAACACATATATTAGCAAAAAATACTCAGTGATGTATCAAACAGTCTTATACTGCAAGAGCTTCTATTGGCTGATAGATAATAAAGACTTTTTTTTTTTTTTACAATTGGAAGTCCATTTACAATCCCTGAGTTGGAGCTGGCCTTAATCACATTTGGAGAACAGGCATTAAAATCAGCGTAACAACTTAGTCATGGCAAATGTAAAAATCCAGTGGGCCAGCTCTTTAACCCTATTTACATTCTTTCTTTCTTTTTCTCCAGACCTTAATCTGTTATTTTTAAAAGGATAAATAGGTCATAGTCCAGCTAAAACATTAACCTTGAGCCAAAGGAAGTTTGTTATGTCACACATTTAAGAAAGCCAGTTCTGATCTATCTTAATTACTAATTTGTTTCCCTTCTAAAATATCAAAAATATCATCCAGTGACTTGTGCACACACTGCAGGAATTCTGGTGCATTCCTAGCTGGATAAGCAGAAACATTGCACCCGATCCAGTTATCTTGTATACCATAACCTATGCCAAATCCATCAGGCACCACCGGCCCAAATCCACCCAGGAACACCGCTGAGCTGCTCAAAGTACTTGTGGAGAGAATGTTGTGGTTAATCAGGGAATAAGCTTGGTCCTTGTAAAAATCTGGCAAAGAAATTCCTTGGGATTCTGCTTCACGTCGCAGTGCATAAAGGTGACGATCAAATCCCTGACCTGTCAAGAAAAATATAACAGTGAGTGGCTCTGAAAAGGTCACTACTTGTGTCTAAATCATATTTTATGCCACTTCCAAAGTCAAACATGACAGGCTGCTTTTAATTTGTTTCACAAAATTAAAACCACTGTTGTAAAAAAAAAAGTTATGTGATCTTATTTAAATAAGCACTAAAATAATTTATTTAAATAAATTCCACCACTGTATAAGAGTTGTGGTGGGGCAATGGTTAGAATGCAGTACTGCAGGCTAATTCTGCTGACTGCCAACTGCCTGCTGTTCAATCTTGACTGACTCAAGGTTGACTCAGCCTTCCATCCTTCCGAGGTCAGTAAAATGAGGACCCAGATTGTTGGGGGCCATATGTAAACCTCTTAAGAGAGGGCTGTAAACCACTGTGAAGCGGTATATAAGTCTGAGTGCTATTGCTAGTGCTATATTAATATCTTTCAGAGTCCAGGAGGCTTTATGCCATCTGAAATGTTATTCATTGTTATTAATGTTATGCAAAGTTATTAATTACCCTGTGACTGCTGGTGCTAAACAGCAGAATCAGTATGATGATTAATATGCTCCTGTTAAGGATACCAGTGTATAAAAATTAAAGCAGCAGCAATAAAACACAAGCAACATCTTTTGCTTTCTAAAAATTGTGAAGAGTTTATTTTTCCAGAGGGAGTTTCAGAACTGATTCTGAAATCATGTAGCCTTTTTAGATTTACTATATTAATATACTTATTTTTTAATTGTTTTATTTGTATTGTATGATATATAGCTAAATTGCCTAGAGACCACCTGGTTTGAAGTAGTGTGTACGTTTTATAAAGAAATATGTATTAACCTCCCAGAGGTGGTTATTCCACAATAATTCAGTTTTAATCTGTTTCCAAAAAAGCTACTAGCAATGGTGTCAATTCCAGAAGGAAGATACTCCAAAGTGAAGTATCTTCTGAAAATGTGAACACTCCCACTTTTATAAGATGGGGCACTATAAGCAGTTTCTTCCAGGATGAATATCTCAAAATGGGTCAGCCTCAATTGGAAAGGGAATTCCTGAACATACCTAAGTGCCAATCATAAAGAGCTTTATACGTAGGACAAAACCAGCACTTTGAATTGCACCCTCCTGGCAGATGGTGCAGAGCCTTCAGAATCAATACGGGTAGTCCTCATTTAGCAATTGCCTTGTTTAACAACTTTTACAGTTTTAACAGTCATGAAAAAGTAACTTTGCAACCAACCCTCGCATTTATGACCTTCATAGGTCTACAGAGCCATGAAAAACTGAAGTAAGATCATAAGCACAGTTGCAATCTGACTTCGCTTAATAACCAAGTTGTCAGTTCCAGTTAAGCCCTAGGTATTGTTTGCCAGAAAATACACAAGTTGTTCTGTACTGAAGCAGTGGTAGCTTCGGGATGGTCTTTGAAGGCAGCTGTATGTTGGACTGCACCTGGAGCAGTCCAAACAGGTAGTGAGGAGGGCATGCTGCCAGTTTGCATGACCTTTGCTTCTCAAAATACTATATTGAAGTATTTTGTAATCTTGGTACATAACTCTATTGTCATGAGACTCCTAGGGAATCAGGCAGGATCTAAACTGAATCAATCAATCATGAACTCAACATGAGCCTGTGGTGGCTCAACAGACTAATGCAGTCTGTTATTAACACAGCTGCTTGCAATTACTGCAAGTTCAAGTCCCACCAGACCCAAGGTTGACTCAGCCTTCCATCCTTTATAAAGTAGGTAAAATGAGGACCCAGATTGTTGGGGGCAATAAAAGTTGACTTTGTATATAATATACAAATGGATGAGACTATTGCTTAACACAATGTAAGCCGCCCTGAGTCTTCGGAGAAGGGCGGGATATATATTCAAATAAAAAAAACACACATCTAAATGACATTTTGAAATTGGATTAAATTATTTTTAAAAAAGTTATATTGCTCCGCACACACTTGTGAACTCAAGTTATCCATAGGAAACTCAATGTTAAGAAAACGGCTGTCATCAATATAACCGAAAGCAAAGAGGAAGATCACTAACCCATAGCAGCTTCCTTTGTGAGTTGACCATGATACGTGGAGCACTCTGTGATCATCTGGCGTAGCTCTGTGGTATTGTGCTTGGACGGCCTCTTGACTACTGCCTCTGAGCACGCCTTTGTGTAAACCGAAGCAGGCCGGATCGTTTCGGTGCGACCGTGTTTGAATGCTGCTGTGCTACAAGATTCATAGGTGGCAACTGTCTGTCCATATTGCTGTAGAAAAGCCATCTGGAAGGCAAGCTGGACTATGGCATCAGGACTCAGTTTCTGTGTCTTTATGAATTCCTTGCCACCTCTTTCAAACCGGAAGGACTTCAGCGTCAGTGTTTTCACAGTGGCATCAAAATTTTGCTTGGCTATGGTGATTCCTTCTTTTAAGGCATCGTTCAGTTTGAAATTCAGCTTCTCTACAGCTCCGTGCGAATCACAGGTAGCCGGCAGAGACTGAGGAGTAACGTCAGGAGTCTCTGTGCTGTGCTTAAAGACTTCGTTTTGGAACCTAAGCACAGCCACACCATCTCCCCAAGCGTGCTCAAAGTGAATTGCTGCAGAGCCATCTTTCGCTAAAATAAGATTAAACGATTTGTCGTACCACCTATTTGTGCCGTCGCCATGGAGCATAGTACGAGACAAATGGTCGACATCTTTAATTGGGAAATCATCAAGGCACAGGCAGAATATAGCCGAATCCACTTTCCTTAAGGCCTCCCTGTTGCCATTGTCAAGGAGTTCCTGCCTCAGAGTCGCCCAGGTGTCCCGATTTTCAGTAGTTAGATAAGGAAGAGGAAATGCTGGAACTGGAGCTTTGTCCGAAAGGATGAATTTTAAATGGGCTTGAATTTCCGATGGTTTCACTATGTTGCCATTTTGGTCTATCACGTCAAACACATAGAAGTGGCCATTTCTAAGCACCAGTAAATGCCTGGCATGCTCATCTGTAAATAGCTCGTCTTTCTTGGGTTTAGGCAGCCGTGTGGAATTGAAAAGTCTGAAGTATTGTGACATGTCTAGTGGGTAGGCATTCACCATGTAGGCACCAAACCATGAGAGAGAAGAAGGCACAAATCGAATAAGCTTTTTGAACGCTGGAGTGTCGCTCTTGGACGGGTTTAGATGAAACACCTCTGGTTCTAAGATGCCTGCCCGAAGAGTCTTCAAGAAACGTAAAGCAGCAACAGTCATGTTGGTGGCTTTCACAAGCTGATTGTTGTATTCAGGTTTGGGGTCAGGACTGAAAGCCATGAATGGATTGAAGTTAAGAATAACGGGTTCCCGTGCCTGAAGATACATGTCGAACCAGGGACCTGAAATTAAGAAGCAACTATATAAGTTTAGGATCCTGTCATTCCTTAATTTGGGGTAGAGTCAGGGCAACTGGATGGAGCTGATTGTTTACTGCTCTTCATAATGCCAGGCAGAGTTTGCAACAGGTATTTTTTTTCTTTACGCCCTGGGAGAGAAACATCTGCCATTACCTAGGATTGAACTCTCAACCTTCTGACTCTGAGGCGAGCATTTTCACCACTAGGCCTCCACACTGCTTTTCAAGTATCATTAATATGGGATGCTTATGTGAGGGACCTCCAGTCCAGCATATTTAATGAAGATCTGTGGGATGCAGTAGAAAAGTTTCCAAGTTCGTAACGACTGAAAACAGAATTTCTGTTAGATTCCCTGCCATTAATTTAATATGGGGCATTCATTTTGCATCCAATGCTCATTTACAATTTTCTCCCCTCTTTGACCATTTATCATTTGTCTTCAATGAAGAAAAAAAATCACAATTACAAACGCACTCTAGCTTTTTTTACCTTTTTGCTTGTTGTTTCTGCTCTTTCCTGTGTCTTTTCTTTCCATTTTTTCTCTCTCCAAAAGTTTCAGTTCCCCAGCAAAGATTTCACTTTCTAATCCCTGGCTTCCATCTATCCACTAAAGTAACTGAATTCTATACTTGGCATAAAAGGACTGGGATTTCTTCATAAATATGAGGACTGCAAAATAAATGTGATAGGAAATGAAAGGTAATTCTCCTTCAAACGTATACATTGGTATAAAAGTGACATTGCTGTGCTACTAATCTTTAATTTTCACAGGTTCCTGACAGAGATTAGTAGCAAACTAGCTATTAAGAAACAGGTCTACAATGCAAGAACCTAGGTTCTGCAGAACATTGCTAAGCAAATAATAAATAATGTGCATTTATCCCACCAATTCTGTTCCAAATTAGGACAGACAAAATTGGCGCTATTAAACAGAATCCACTAAGTTTGTGTGATTTTGATTTGCAAGAATTACCTTGGATTTTCCACATATATACCACTTGTAAGTAACCAGCTACTCTTAGTCAACGTTACTAGGCTGATGTTTATTAACTGTCCACAAAAACAACAGAGAGCTACTTCACAATTATCTTCCTAAATTTCATTTAAACAAATAACAAATCGTTCAGCATTTTATTTCAAATAGAAGAAAAATAGGCCACATGGGGAGGGAAACAATGGTATAATTCTTTCCTTTTCTATATGACTTGAGTAGCATACATATTTTGCTTCTGCACATTTTGTTCTTTCACTCAGAAGAAAGATTATAATTTGGCTAAGTTTTAATGCCTAATCATTTCTCAGCCTACTCAAGCAAAGAACATGAGGCAGATAGCATTTTAAATTCACAGTGATTGAATTCAGAGTCTTGATTATGTACTGTGTAATGAGTTGCTATTTTACTAAAGGATTCAGTAGGAACTGAGAAATAGAATAGAGTCAAATACCAATTATGGGTGTGGTATACAAACGTTCTGTTCACCTAGGCACAGATAGTCCTCAAGGGTTTGCTTAATTACCATAGCATTCGCTTAACAAACCACTGCAAAAAAAGGTTGTAAAATTGGATTGGGCACATGACTATTATGAGCCTGTTCATTCTAGTCGTAACTCAAGGACTACCTGTACATTTCCAGATGTCAATATCCTACATGTAAGAAGAGGAAAACATAGGAGGGAGAGGAGCTGAATAAATACAACCAGAATTGAGACCGGAATTTCCATTGTAAGTCACTGGAGTCATAAGTCAAGTTGGACCCAATTTTACGATAATTTTTATGGCAGTCATTAAGTGGATCATGCTGTTGTTAATTTTAATTTTTGGCCAGAATTCAGCAAAAAAAAGGTCACAATTCAAGATCACTTAATCACGTGAGCAGTTGTTAAAAAAAATCTGGCTTCCCCAATTGACTTTGCTTGTCAAAAGCTCTCTGGGAAGGTCACAAGTCCTTTTCAGGACACTGCAGGAGACTGCAGTCGGTCATAAATGCGAGCCTGTTGCCAAGTGTTCAAGTTGCAATCACGTGACCAAGGGGTAGTGCAAGGTTTGTAAGTGCTAGTACAGGTCATAAGTCACCTTTTCCAAGGCTGTGGTAACTTTGATCCATTATTAAATGAACAGTCATAAGTGAAGGATTACCTGTAAATTAAGTTCACTAATCTAAATTCTATAAATGTTCTCTTCCTTGCTGTTCTTCTTTTTATTTTGTCTTATTTTTGCTGTCTCCTTTATGTTCTGGTATTCCTCCATTTGCTGAAGTAAGTTTCCTTTTATTTATCTCATCCTGACTGTTCTTTTTTCCCAAACCATAAAGTTTAGCAGCCTGCAATAGATTAATATTTTGTTGGTAATGGTCATTAAGTCACTATGATCACTCTTTTTCTACAGACCATATATTTTATTTCTCAGAATGGCATATGGAATCGGGAGTACGTAAAAGTTATAATACAGTGGTTCTTCAATTGTTTGAACCAATTTCTCCATTTCCTTATCTCAAATAATTTCATTGCCCACACAAACACACACACAAACAAACAAACACGAAACCAAGGGTCTGTTGTTTTATACAAGCATCTCTGCAGCAGCAGCCTGGATTCTCAACTCCCAAGCAGTTACAAATTGCTCCACTAGCCCCAGACTATGCCCAAATTCCCTCCACTTTAAAAACCACTGCTATAATTTATAAAATAACGTATTTTCATCAGCAGCAAAAAAACTTTCTCATTTCCTCTTTCACTACTTGAAGGGTATTCAAGTAAATAAAAGGCAATTGTATGGCAATTAGATCGCCCTAGAGATGCTAAGAGTTGAACCTGGCACATTCTATATGGAAAAGAGATGCTTGTTCTATCAATCCACTGTAGTCTCTTCCATTCTCTAAATTCAAAAGAAGAAATCTAATGTATCTTATAGGTCCTCTTGGAAATTATTCTAGGGGTCCAGGCTTGCAGCTTAAGACTAATTCCAACCCAATCTTTGTGAGGACACACCTTCAGCTTTGACTCAAGAAATTCCACCTGTGGAACAGATGTTTCTGATAGCCCAAACTGAGATGAATGCTTTGAAAGTTATGTCCAGGCTATAAATATAATTATTCGGTGTAGAAGTGGTTAGAGGAGGTCTGGAAGAGCGAGCCAGCTCCCTCCAGATCCAGACATGTTTGGGTGGAGCGGATGACAAGACTTCTGTGGCTCTGCCAAACCCTCCCAGCCCGCCATGCTAGGCCCTTGAAGGCCTACCAGCCTTGACTTGCCAAGAGAAGCTGACAGGGCGATGCAAAAACCAGGACGAGGCTGATCTGCAGAAGCTGGGGTTCCCCACCCCCACAATCCTTAGATTGCGCCGTATTTCTGGAATGGATTCAGAACTTGGCAAGCGCCCAGTTTGGTTTAGAAAGCAGAACAAGCCCTTTTCATTCTTCCATCCTGGGAAGGGGCCCTTTTATGGAAAATGAGTTCTGGGGGACTGGTCACCCGGGGCCATCCACGACCTGGTTTTTCCCAAGGGCAGATTTGGGAGAAGCTCTGCCTTGCCACTGCCTCCTTAAAAGTCAAACAAGAGGGCATAAACCAGGAGTGTCCAACCTTGGCCAGTTTTCAGACTTGTGGAAAGACATCAACAGTGGTGATGGGAGAAAAGACACTTGGAAGACTAGAGTGGGTAGATAGCAAGATAGGTTATGCAGTGTGTGGAAGGAGAGAAGGAAGGAGGGAGAGAAGGGGAAATGGGGCATGCCAGGGGAATATGGCATGTTGTGAGCTACTAAGGCAAGGAATGGAGAAAAGAGGTAATCTGTACAGCTTTGGCCTATTCACTGCACAAAATCACTCCAGGATCTCACCAGGTTTAGTTTTGTCTTGAAACCTGGAACAACCAAAACCTTTCAGCTGTTGATTTTGCTGAACTGTGGATGAACTGAAAGGATTCAACAAAAATTTTGGAACACACAGATTCGTTCCTGATTTGAAAGGAAGCATACTTTCCATTTCATGCACACTCTTAAAGGAAATGTTAACCGTTCAAAGATGTAAACAAACATCAAAGCCAGTTCTGGACCTGTAGCTTCAGTCCAGTTAATGAAAAGGAAGATCCATTCTCTGCCACCTGCAAGGTTAAAACTGATTCTTGATTGAGCAGTTTGAGGAAAAGACATCAGGAATGTAAGCAACATTTCACGATCATTTTCCTACCTGAAATATAACTTGTATGTTTATTTTTTTTGTCCTTTGCAACCAAGTGATCATGCAATTCTCGACCAATGCCATTCTCAAAATTGTCAGCAAGTTGTTTGGTTCTTCTAAATTAAAAAAAGAAACAGAGAAAGAAATTTAGTGTATCTCTCTGATATATATACCATTCTGTGGGTGAAAATGTGAAGTATGCTGCTGAATAATAAGATTCTGCTAATCTTATTGTACAGAATAAAGAAGATGACCTTGACTATGATATGCAAGAACCATTACCTAGGCAAAAAGGGCTAAAACATGTTTTAAATCCAGAAACATGAGATGACACTTTGAAAAGGCTCAGCCAGATGTCTCTTTAATTCACTTATATAAGGAAGAGGAATAGCACAATCAGATTTGCTAGAGTCTGTTACTATGGCCAATTTCAATAAATGTGGTTTTAGCCTTCTGGTGGAATTGTTTTTTTGATCTGCTCTGTCTGGTAGGTGTGGCCCCCATTCCCTTCCTCGCTTATCCCTGTGAAATGACTACCTATGTATTAAAAAATATCATCGCTTCCACATTGCAGGAATTCTGGTGGTACAATGGTTAGAATGCAGCATGGCAGGCAAACTCTGCCCGCAGCCTGGAATTTGATCAAGGTTGACTCAGCCTTCCATCCTTCTGGTTGGCAAAATGAGAACCCAGTTTGTTGGGGGCAATATGCTGACATTGTAAACTGTCCAGAGAGTGCTGTAAAGCACTATGGGATGGTATATAAGTATAAGTGCTATTGCTATTGCTATTTGGATTTGCATTTGAGTTAACTGTTCTGAAATGCAAAGGGAAGAAAAGTTTCCTTCAATATTACCTAGAAGGTTTTCCTGAGACTGTCCAGATCAGAGGTGTCAAACTCAAGGCCTGCAGGGGGCTTAGATCTGGCCCGCAGGGCTGCCCTTGAAACAACGAAGGACCAGCCCGTGGTGTCTCTGGCAGCCAAAATGGAGCTTGGGCAGCTCCGTTTTCACTGGCAAGTGGCTGCAGGAGGCTGTCACAGCTGAAAACGGAGCCCAGGCAGGCCGCGCGCAGCATCCCCAAGCTCTATCTTCACTGGCAGAGAGCTGCAGGAGGCTGTTGCAGCTGAAAACGGAGCCCCATGGTTGGGCATGGCCAGCTGAAAATGGACCTGAAGCTGGCCATGGCCACCATGGCCACACCCCCGATTATGCCCCCCAGCATCTCGAGGTCAAACATAACTCTGATGTGGCCTTCAATGAAATGGAGTTTGACATCCCGGGCCTAGATTAATACTGGCCTAGATTAATAGAGTCAGCACAAACAATAGTCAGGAGAATGGGACTTACAATGCAACATCTGCAGGGCAACCAGCTGAGAAAGCTACCTGAACAAGATATCAGAGGGATGAAAGCTTGTTCCTACCTGAATTGATCATCATCCAAAAGCGGTTTCTGAGCGCTCAGGTATCTTCTAATTGTATCTTCAAGTTTTGGAATAGGCAAACTAATAACAAGAGGAATAAAATATTGAATCTGTGAGGTTAAAAAGTGTTATCACAAACTCTCAACAAAAATATGCTGATAGATTAAATGGTCAAGCAGTTTTTAAGTTAAATATAAGCCTCTATGCAGCTCTGACACTTACTATAACTTTATGCATAAGTTAGTAATAATATTCACAGGTAGATTTAGCTTTAGCTAAACTTTAAGTAAATACATTTTTGTATCAAGCATTCAGCTATTCTGAAATAAGCACATTAATGCAGAAACAAACTTAAAGAGAGATTCTAATAACCAGAACCTATAATAAAGAAATTGCTACATGGAAAAATGCTCTCCAGGCTTAAAACAATTGTATCAATATTTCTGCAGAAGTACAATGCATAAATAAACTCCAATCCCCCAAATATACCAGTGAGCATTGAGCATAGTAATTAAGCAAAAACAGTTGCATACTGTTGCATATTAACAACTGGGGAATAGAAAATAGGAGGAAGAGAATGAATACTGTACATCTGGTTCAAATGCTTCCAGATCAACATTTAAGTTAATAATTACGGCATATTGGATGATCTCTATCTCTTTTGCCACTGTAACCTATACAGTATGTAGGTTATTCATTTAGCAGGAACAGGGGGGGAAAGTGCAAAGTATGCATGGTTGAATTCACTGTTATTTAGACAACTAAATAGTACACTTTGACCTTAATAGAATAATCCTAAGTAAGCTGATTTTAAAAGTTTCCCCTTCAAGTCATTGTTCACTCTTTTGGTGACTGCCTGGACTAGTCCCTGAAATTTTCTTAGCAACATTTTTGGAAGTGATTTTGCATTGCCTTCTTCCTAGAGCTGAGAAAGAGTGACTGTCTCAAGGTTACCCAGCTGCCATCAGGCCTAAGGCAGGACTAGAGCTCACAGTCTCCTGGTTTCTAGCTTGGTGCCTTAATCACTACCCCAAACTGGCTCTCAATTTAGAAATGAACAATGCATAAAATCAACCAAATAGGTACAAAGGCATTAAGTAGCAATTACATAGATACATAGAGTCAGTTCTTGAAAACCTCAGGGACTAGTTTGGGTAGTCGCCAGGATTCAAAAACTGGCTTGAAGGCACAACAAATTTTTAAAAAATGTATACATGTTTATGGTGCTGGAGAAGACTCCTGCGAGTCCCTTGGACTGCAAGGTGAACAAATAAGTCAGTCCTAGAGGAGATCAATCCTGACTGCTTAGAAGGCTAGATCCTGAAGATGAAACTCAAATACTTTGGCCACCTAATGAGAAGGAAGGACTCACTGGAGAAGAGCCTAATGCTGGGAAAGATTGAGGGCAAAAGAAGAAAGGGACGGCAGAGAATGAGATGGCTGGATGGAGTCACTGAAGCAGTCGGCCTGAGCTTAAATGGACTCCAGAGGATGGTAGAGGACAGGAAGGCCTGGAGAAATGTTGTCCATGGGGTCGCGATGGGTTGGACATGACTTCGCAACTAACAACAACATACATGTTTAACTGAACAGCAATGATGAGAATCATGCTCTGCTTTTAGCACTACCCTTTCACCTACATACCATATTTTATTCTGGTCTTCTTTCATTACCAACTGCAATGAAGCTCTCGCATTTTCCCTTTCTCATTTTTAGCTCTTAACACAACTCTTTGTCGAGCTCTAATTTAAGACTACCATAACTCACATTTCACCTTAGATAGTCTTGTGAGCAGTCCAACTGCTGAACGTTCTCTTAATCTGGAGTTGAATTAAACAAGAGAATCATACTATCTCTTAGCATCTCTAGGATTTATTGTGTAAAAATAAAATCAATTCCTGTCCTCTCATGAGTTCACAGAATATCCTAGTATCAGCACAATCCAGCTATTAAGATAAATTAAAATCTTTGTTTTGAGGTCACACATTATACAAACTGTACTGTATGTTTAAAAAAAAGTTTAACCTTGCTGCCTCCGATTATTAACAACTGCAGGAAAATCATTGGTATGTTATGAGTATGACTAAACAAGTATGTATGTATGCATCTATGTATGTATGTTCAAACGGCCTAATGAGGATTAAACAGCTAACACATAAATACTCAGAACATGTCCACTGTCCCTGATGAATTGGCATCTTATGCAATTTTGAGTCCCTGGCAACCTATCAGACATCTGGGTTCAAAAATGATATAGATATAGTTTTCCATTTATCACTGAGTTCAGAAAACATAAGCATGACTAATTTCCATGCAAATAGTGTTCTGCAGAGAGGTATTCCTTATGGATTTCTGCAAAATACCATCTTGTTCAAAGACTTTTACTATATTCAGCACTTTAGTAGGGATTACGGTGATGACTCAGCAGGGACTGGGATCCTATTGGCTGCTGTCAACTGTTTGCATGGGAGGAGGGTGAAGGTAACTACACCACCCTGCAAAGCAACTTACCTATTGGTGGAAACATTTTTCTACATTACCCTGCAAAGTGACATCCAGCTGGTAGGCAGATCACTTTTCTTCAACATTCTGCACCCATGAATCAAGCTCTGCAGTGGATCAAAGTAGGGACTCTCCTATGTTATTGGGAACTCCTCAACCCTATCCATGAGGTGGAGTGACAGAGGCTGCCTCCCAAAGTGGAGGGCAATCTTCATCACTCACCCAACTCAGGCCATAGGATGAGCCACAAGGTGGGTGGGGGCTTCCTGATAAGACAGAAGCAAACAGCCCCACTTATCCTATAGATCAAGTTCAGATGATGGCTAAATCCGTTTGTTCAAACTTATCTCCTCTCCAAGTTCACCTTAAGAAGACAGTTGGTCAATGCTCCCTGATTCCCATGGAAGCAAGATATCCATCAAATTACTGCACTTTTCCAGCGTGACACTCTTATGAACCACAAGCCTGCTTCCCCACAGATACCAATTATGGAACAGAACCAATTATGTGCTCTTTGAAGACCCAAAGGAGTGCTTCTTTCCAAGAGACAACTGGACTTTCTTGGGGGTGTTTTTCCCCTTCCCTTTGAAAACGTTTCGCTGCTCATCCAAGAAGCTTGGGTGGGGAATGGAAAGATTGGATGAGAAGCGAAACGTTTTCAAAGGAAAGAAAAAAGTCAAGAAAAGTCCAGTTGCCTTTTGCAAAAAGCACTTTTGGGATATGGTGATGGTTTGAGAACATTTGTTCTTTGAATTCTTTATGTCAAGGGCTATAGGAACGAATTTCTAAGGAAATCTTAAATGGATTTAGGGAGCTTTGGTGGGCGACTCAAGGTACAAGCTTCTTTCGCGGCTTCCCCCAAACCCAGCGAGTGAGAGAACTGCCTTGCCCCATAACTTCCTATTTGAAAGAGGGGAGGGAATTGGACGCGAGGACCAAAGGCCACTTCAGAAGGGCAATCGAAGGACACCAACAAGCGAAGCTGGGTGAGACGGGGGGAATCGAAGCCGAAGGGCCACAGGAGAACAGTCCCGGGGACCAGAGACTAAGCACTACTGCTTTTTCACCAAGGAGGCGCTTCCTTACCGGGGCAGGCTCTTCTGATAATGCATAGTGGGGACGATGCTGCGGTGCAAGTACTGGGAGAGCGCATCGTCTTGGCTGTAGCTCCTTCGGGGCTCGATGAGAAGAGGCGGGAGCCAAGCCCTCCGGAAGCGGCAGAAGGAAGAAAATAGCAGTGCCCCGGTCACCATGGCGGTCTGGATACCTTCCCTCCCGGTGGCGGAAAAGGAGAGAGAGAGAGAGACACTCGCCGGTGCCCGCCCCTGGGAGGAGTTACTTCACATCAGAAGACGTGGGACGGTTCCGGAGGCAGATCGCGCCCTCTGGGCTGCTTTAGTGGCCGGGTTGTTGGTTTTAAGTCAGTGTGTGTGTGTGTGGCACTGCACAACATGGCGCTTTTTTGTGTTTAACTCCTCGTAGTTAGCGAAAGTTTGGACAGCAATCCGGATCTCGAATAGTCAAACGACGCGCTACAAACTAGAATCCCAAAGGTGCTTTTTCAAGAGGCAACTAGGCTTTAGCTGGGTGCAAGGAGTATAAGTCCTTCCATTCTTTCCCCACCTCCCTTCATCCAGTCAGAGCTGAAGAAGCTTCTTGGATAAGAAGCGAAACGTCTTCAAAGAAAAAACAGAAAGTCCGGTTGCCTCCTGAAAAGAAGCACCTTTGGGACAACCAGGATCTGGATTACCTGGATAAATCTCCATAGATATTTAGCTACAAACAGATCTTTCTGAAGTGGCAGCACCCAACCCGCTCGTTCCCTCTGAAAAGCCAGAGTTCTCCAAACTTGGCCACTTCTAAGACTTGTGGACTTCAACTCCCAGAGTGGAAGGGAGGCTGTGGGTGGCTGGGGAGAATTCTGGGAATTGAAGTCCATTGGTCTTTAAAAGTTGCCAAGTTTGAAGACACATCCTTCCCCGCGCCCTAAAGTGTACAAGTCAGTGGCAGAAATGGGCGGGGCGTTTTGTAATTTTTCCCTCAGCTCCGGTTCTCCAACCTGGGGCGCCTTTCAAGGAGCGTTAGGCCAAGGCACCTGGAGGGTGCCAAACAGGAGACGCTGGTTTAACTGGTCGAGGCGAGAAACCGAGGCAGAAGTTGTTTCCCCGTTTCTTCTGAGATCAAAGCAGATCGCTGGGGGGGGGGGAGAGAGAGAGAGAGAGAGAGAGAGACTCGTAACCCGAGTTGCAGAGGTTTATATATATTAATGTATATATTAAAAAGGGCGGCTCTTCCTTTCTCCTCTTCGTGACAAAAGCACGAATTCTGCTCTCGCAGCAGCCTATGGGAAAATTAAATGGCCTGTCAATCGCCGAGAGAAACACCAGAGGGCAGAGAGTGTGTTGGGATGCGCAATTTTTCTCCGTTTTCCTTTCCTTTCTTTGTGTTTCTTCTTTAAATTTCCTACCGAGATCTCTAAGGAAACCGAGTTTCTCCCTCTTTCTCTATGCCAGAAAAAGCACAATGTTTGTGGAATTCGATAGTGGATATTTCCACAAAAGTAAATACGGGATGATAATCTTATGTCACAATCCTGTGGACCTTTCCTAGGAATAGGTTACATTGAGTTAAACTTGATTTAAGTGAAAGCTTTTAGAAGAATGTTGTAGTCTGGACTAGCATTGCCATAAAAGTCATTTAAATATTCTTGGTTTTGATTTCATTTCAAGAGTATTGTCTTGCATATATTGTATTGGACATCTTTATAATTGTTTAGCAATCTATAAGTGAGTGTTATAGTTTACATGTGTTTTTAAGAAATATGCACATAGACCGTCAGGTCCAATAGAAAGCGATGGTTTTAAGTTGTGAAGAGCTTTACCAACGTTGTCTTCTGTGAAATCTATATGAGTTAAATCATCATAGTCATTGCTGGTTCGTTTGTGGAATGTTGGATATGTGTTATCGGAGTTAACAAAAACTGAGCCAAAGAAAATGTTGAAGAGGTTTGCTTTGACTGTTTCGTCATTGCATTCTTATTCATATAATATATATGATTATATCAGTAGTGAATAGCCACAGGTTGCATACAGCCTCTAAAAACCTCTAAGCGTCTATGTAAGAATTATATAAAAATCCCTTGTATGGAAATCATGTTTAAAAAATGTGTGTTTGCTGCTCCAAGCATTGCACTGAATAATTATTTGGTGACATTTTCTTTCAAGCACATTGGGACAGAGTCTACCATCAGTTTATAAATAGGGAGGTAGCAATTTAGTTTGTTTCAGTTTTGCAGTACTTACATTTTTGTCACTTTGTAGCATTCAATACAGTTTATAAAATGCAAAGAAATACAGCCATTCCTATGCACCTGTCTCTGTCCATAATAAACACAACTGTAGAGACAGGAAATCTGAGAGGAGTCTACCGTTTGAAGGAGATATCTGTAAGTTTGCTCCAACAAATTGGGCCACGTACTATGGAAGGATCAAAGGAACGAATTTCCATCAAATGTATATGCTTTCTGTTTTTATCAAAAAGCTATTTGGTTTTGTTTACAACTTTATACAGGTATATTGGAAGAAGGGGTATTAAATAGAATGCAACATTTCACTGAATAAATATACTCAGGATCGGCTTATGCCACACTTGTGACGAAGGTAGCATATAGAACAGTATTCATGCATTAAAAAAAATTAATAAAGGCTCCCTAAAAGAAACTCCTAGGTATGTTGATTACACTGTCACATTCATGTTGGTTTTAGATAGCAAGCCACAAATGGGTTGCTTTTGCCGTTTATTATGTTGTCCTTGTTTTATGATTTTTATGAATAACTTTTCCTATTTTCCCCACAACAACAAGGCTGTGAGGTGAGTTGGGCTGAGAAAGAGTGACTGGTCCACAATCTGTGTCTCAATTGTGGTTGCTGTTGTTATTTCGTAGTCAAGATTACAGTTCTAGGATCGCCTGGCACTTCCCTGTCCAAAAAACACTTAAATTCAGCTCTGCTTAGCATTCTGAGACCAGCTGAGAACAGTTACTTGCTGCCACCTGCTCTAACATCTGTAGCTGCACATTTCAATGCACGCTGCTATTTTTCCCAGGTCAGTTTATTGTGGGTTTTTTATCTGCTTATTTGTCTGGAGCTTTTTACTGAGCATTACAGCTTCTTCTCCTGCCCTTGTTCTGGCTGATTAACTTTCCAAATCATCATTAAAGAAATAATCAGTATAAACATAATTACTGGATCCTAGCCATCATCTTTAAAATGACTTTCATGGGCACTTCAATGCAAATGATAATGCTTGGGATTTTCTGGTACAATATCCATTCCTGCTTTTAGTTGTAGCATCCTAACCTTTGCTTTTACTTTAAAGTGTATTTAGAGATGGGATTATTTTTGTAATTTCCAAAACATTTGATGGCAACATATTTTTACAATTTGTAAATAGTTATTTTTAGAAGAGTTTTCAGTATTTTTTTTAAAAAAAACAATTGCTGAAGAAAGAAGGAATGTCCTAATAGCTCATGGGTGTCAAACTAGCAGTGTCACATTGCTGTCACGTGATGTTTCGTGTCATTTTTTTTTCCTTTTGCGGAGCTGGGGTGGGCATGGCCTGTGTGTGATCCATCCGACCCATGAGTCACCAGTTTAACACCCCTCTAAATAGCTGATAATCCTTGCAAATTCTTCCTTTCCTTGTATAAAAAAGGGCAAAACAAATGTATGTGTGTGATTCACAAATTAATTATACATTTATGGCTTGTCTGCTTGTCACTATAAAACTAATAGTGATTCAAGATGTCTATCACCACCACCTCTAGAAACATTCAAGAAAAATATCTACATTCAATTAGATATTTAAGGAATGAATTAATCATATAGTGATACCAAGGATCTTTTTTAGATATTAGGGTTTTTTAAATTTACTTTAATGAATGTACACTTTTTATATTAAATGCCCCTGGAATATTGGTGTACTGTAGATGTTGTTTATATATTTGTCATATTTATGTAGCCACCCATCTGACAATCAAGTGATTCATTAATAAAATAAAAATATAACAAGGATGTTTCCTCTCCTTCAAGGATCCACTCTCAAATTGGAAAACTGAGGTGAAAAAGAAATATGTTATAATCAAAATAATTTATTTTAAAGTTAAAAAAAAAGAAAAGGAAACACATGGCTTTCTCCTAAGCCTTGAGGTAGAATGTATGGATCCATTGTTATATATGTTTGTCATATGTTGCATCTGTTTTGATCTCAATTGTCTTGGTTTGCTATTTTGCTGAATTTGTTTTCTGCATTTTTATGTATCTTGTTTTATTTATGTTGTGCCAGTGGTGAAATGTAAAATTTGTTACTACTGGTTCTGTGGGCGTGGCTTGGTGGGGGGTAATGTGACTGGATGGGCATGGCCAAATCTTTTTTTTTTACTTTTAAAAGCATTTTTTCTACAACCTCTTCAGCCGAAGAGGTTGTAGAAAAAATGCTTTCAAAGGGTTCTGACGATCCCAGCTGAGTTGCTTGAATGTCAGAACCCTTTAAAAGCATTTTTTACAACCTCTTCAGTTGAAGAGGTTGTAAAAAAAATTCTTTTAAAAGGTTTTGACAATCCCAGCTGAGCCGCACGATCATTAGAGGCTTTTTTTTTAACTTTTAAAAGCATTTTTTCGGTCAAAACCTCTGACGGCTCAGCTGGGCATGGGGGAGCAGGGATTTTTGCTAACGGTTCTCTGAACCACCCGCTGCCATCACTTCCAGATTGGGCAATCCGGTCCAAACCAGGAGCATTTCACCCCTGTGTTGTGCTTTTTATTTTCTGAGCTACCCAAGGTAAGTGTGGGTTTGGGTCTTAAGTTGGGCAGGCACTGAAGTTGAATTGAATAAATATAATGGCTAAGATGCTTGTTAAAAATTACATCAAAATCAAGAAATAATCCAATTCATAATATAGCGGACAATAGAAGTGAATCTTCAAAAATATTTAACTGATGAAAAATAGATAGCACATGTGATTAAGAAAATGAGTGCCATAAAATAATATTTAATATAGCAAAATGTGTATTCTGAACCTTGATCCCACATCTTTTTCAAAAAAATGTTTTCTATACTTGATACATTGCAGAGAAAATGTTTCATTTTGCTACAATGTCAGTGGTTTCTTTAGTTTACAATTGCAATTTTTTTGGCTGGCTGCTTCTACTTAGCAGATGAAAATAAAGAGATACATTAGTAAATTGAATAAACTATATTTTTAAAATTTCATATATCAAACATACATTTATGACCAAAGCAAGTTATACATAATATATTTATAAACCATACAACTGCATATAGTTTAATTCACTGGAAAAACTAAGTTTTTCCTGAAAAAAATGTTGACAGGGACAAGACGTTTTTCCATATGCTTCCAATATTTCCAGATTATTTGTACTGGTAGTAGTGAAAAGTAAGCCACCATTACTTAAAGTTTAATCTTGTGCTTAACTAGTGTTAATCACCTACACTTTGAATGAAAACAGAAGATATCTATTATATGCATCGCATTCTTCTGTGCCACCACTATAACAGCTGAACAATGCACAATTATTTTATTTTCATATTAGGCACCACTTTGCTCCAAGATCACTCTGGCTTCTAAAATACCACTCCACTCTGTTCTCATTTTCCAGGGTTCTTAATCTTCCTTGAGGTTCGTATTGATGTAGCCACTAATAGGATTGTGAGTATTAATTTGGAAATACATGCTTGATGGTTACTGGTAGAAGAGCGACCTTGCATGTCAGCTAAGCAGCCCCAGAAATGCTTCCATCTAATCTATGCCTGCTATTCTAACACAACAGGCTGAAAAGATCTCTGTCTATGGGATGCTGATTCCCCTCCGGAGATCACTGAGGACACCATGGCAGTGACTTTCAAAACAATGCTAGGTCGGGTCAAGGATGTTTGCAAAAGGAATGGTTTACTCATTCTCTCAGTGTTATCGGTCATAGTGGGATGTCTTCTTGGATTCTTTCTGAGGACAAGGCGCCTTTCTCCCCAGGTTAGTGATCTGAGCAGGTGTAGCATCACTGAGAAACAAAAGGTTTCATAAAATAAAACAGGCATTGTCATGAAGGACATTTTGCTAAATTGATATATTGCAGAACATGACGTCTAGTTCTGAAAATGAAAGCTGTCGTTAGATTTTTTTTTTAATGGTTGAAAAGTTGAGCCACTGCAAAATGAAATGTATACAGTGTTAACTACTGAAGATGTTCAAATGGCAGGAACCTTTTTTTAAAAAAAAAACCTCGCATGGTTGTGAATTCCTGGTATGTCTGAATATACTATTCCCACTGAAGCTAATGTATGTTCTTTTCTAATATATAACATACTTACATTCCACAAGCCCTTTACTTTAGAATAGTTTTGTTGATCTTAATAGATTTCTGGGGAAAGCTCTCCATTATTATTATTATATACTTGTTAGCAGTGAATTTATTTTAGAAAGTATGTTTTTGAACAACCTGAGGGATTTATCCATTTGTGCTTCCTCCCACCTTATCCACTTTCATAGTTTACACTTCATGCTGGGTAAGCTGGCTAAAAATGATTTATTACCTATTTTTAGAAGTAGTAGGAATTTTCTGTTTTTAAAACAACAAAGACAAAAAGTTGTACAATATTTATCCCAAAGATGCTGGCTGAAGATAAGAAATATGAATTTGTCTCTCCTGTTGTGAGTAAAATAGAGTCACAATTATCCATCATGGATCCATTCAATTTGTAAAGGAATTGTTTAGCATGGCAAAATCTATAAGTACACCAGGAAAGCCGGAAACATGACAGCATATTCTTCTGGTTTGCCATCTATTTAGCTGGTATAGCTCTGATCTAATTGCATTCAAGTTGATATGTGAAATGGAGAGATAAATTGTTTATTTTTATTTATTTTATTTGTCATAACAGCATACATAAGCATAAGCATGAAGCAACAGTAGGACAGGAACGGTAGGCACGTTTGTGCTTTTATGCCCTTATAGACCTGAGAGACCTCTTAGGAAAGGGAGGTTAACACTCTAAAAGCTAGACACAAGATGAGGTTTTTTGAATATTGCAGGGTTTGACCTAGAAAACCTTAAAAGGTATATGGCCGAGGTATCTGAATGAGCAGGGCCTCTCATATGAATGTGTTCATAATTTATGTTCTTTGTCAATTTCTGAGGTATGTCCCACCACCAAGAAAAACTAGGAGCATAGGAGAGACATTTCTATAGCATCCAAACTATGAACTTCACACTGCTTCATTCACCCTGATCAGTTTTTGATAAGCAGAAATATGAGTACTTCAAGCTTCTGGTGTCCTCTCATGAATTATATTGCTTCAGTTTGTTTTAACAGACACACAGACTGATAAGTCTGGCGATCAGTGAATTTAGAACTCCCACCCCCCAACAATAGCTAAACTAAATTCTTTCCCAGATTCATCATTTTTATACTAAATATATCATTCATCTGAGAATCCAAGCAGTATTGAAATCACCATTTCAAAGAAAGCCAATTATTAATACCCTCAATATAGGTTCATTTTCTCATCATTCCATCCTTTGTTTCTTATGCAGTTGTCATGAAGAAGAAACTAATAATGTAGATATCAAAGCATCCTAACACTATTTTGAGATAAATGCTTTTTTTAAAAAAAATAAATTCATCCATTTCCTTATTTCCTTAGGAAATTAGTTATTTCCAATTTCCTGGAGAATTATTGATGAGAATGTTGAAAATGTTGATTCTGCCTCTAGTTGTTTCAAGGTAAGCTAGCCTATATCAGTTCAACTGCTTTTTGTATAGTTTTCTTTTTAGATGATTCATTCCAAATAACATTGTGTGAATATAATTTTGACAGAAACAGTGACTAGCTTTCTTGTTTAATCCAAATAGTATATATTTGGAGGAACCTAACAAAGCAAAGGAAGTGGTGCAGAGAAAGGTGATAATTTTTCCCCTGCACTAATTCTTTGGTCTCAACCATTCATGACTTCTTTTTTTTTTAAAAAATGTGCATTTGCTCTTAAATGTGTAAGTTCTTAATATCACAATGGCTTTATACGTATAGATGCATTAAGTAAAGATATGTTTTAGCTACAATTCATTGAGCTGAAAGATACCAATTAACATATATGATTATTCCAGTAGTGGACAATCCACTGGCTGCATATAACTTCCATTATGTCTCTGGGAATCTATGTAAAAATTATATAAAAATGGGGCTTCAAAGTTTAAATAAGCCCTTATATTGGAATCATGCTAAAATATATATTATGTAATATTTGATGCCCCAAAAGTTGCAAAGGCAAAAATCTTCTGGTCCCTTTTATAAGAGATATTACAACTGTTCATGACCCTGTTTTTATACTGCAAAATAATCTGGGAAACTTCCTCTGTTTTTCCATGCATAATATACATATAAGAATCTATAGAAAAATACCTGACACACTTAGGGTTGCATAGAATCAATAATACTGGTATATTCTATTTCTATAATTGCGAAGTTCATATTTATGATGGCAAATACAGTATTATAATGATGGATATGGTAATGGCTAATATCGCAGATTTTCTTTAAGTTGCCTTTCCTGTAAAAGTTTCCAGAACCTAGCATGATGAAATAAAATATTAGAATCAAGGTGAATTGATTTAAATGTAAAACAATTTTAGAATTGAGTGTTCTTCATATCTTTAAACAGTGTACAAATCTGATAAGTTCATCAGTTTCATCATTTGCTACAACACATTACAACAGTAAAGATTTAATTTGAGTTATGGTTTAATTTGCTGTATCAGAAAACAGTGTATCACAACTGAAGTCTGCCAACAGTAACACTGGATCATCTCTAAAACTTTATGTTTTGTTGGTGAGAAAAGCAGAATAGGACGTTGAGGGATAGAAGGAAGTTAAAATGTAGAAAGGCCTTGGGTAAGGATTTTATAATATTTTTTTTAAAAAATCACCTTTTTTTTGATATTTTTCTAGGATTTAAAAATAAGTAAATGTACTTAGTAAGGTAGGACCCCCGACTGTTTATGCAAAATATAAAGTATAAAATATCTGTCTGTCTGTCTGTCTGTCTGTCTGTCTGTCTGTCTGTCTATCTATCTATCTATCTATCTATCTATCTATCTATCTATCTATCTATCTATCTATCTATCTACCTATCTACCTACCTACCCTGTTTCCCCGAAAATAAGACATCCCCTGATATTAAGCTGAATCGGGCTTTTGAGCACATGTGCTAAAATAAGCCTCCCCCTGAAAACAAGCCCTCCCCGAAAATATTTAAATGCAGAGCTGGAACTCAGGTAAGACAGCAAGAGGAGCCCCATCTTGCTCCACATGCCCTAAAATAATATTTCCCTGAAAATAAGGCCAAGAGCTTATTTCAGGGTTCAAAAAAAATATAAAACAGGGTTTTATATTCGGGGAAACACAGTATCTATCTATCTATCTATCTATCTATCTATCTATCTATCTATCTATCTATCTATCTATCTATCTATCTATCATATTTATTTAATGTATAAGTTGCCCTTCACCCTGAAAAGTGACTTTGAGTGGCTATAAAGTATAAAAATATAAAATGTATTTTATAAATATAAAAACACCAAGCAACACTAATACAAAAATACATCTAAATACAGATTGGCAGACACACAATCAGCAGACAGCATCTAATCCCTGAATCTCTGAATCCAGACTGAAATGGATACAGATGACCTGCTTCATAAAGACCCCCTGTAGCTGAACCTTCACAAGAAGGAGTAGTTGGACATGGTAATAGTTATTCAGCAAGGGTGGATCAAGAGAAGACTTATTGCCATTTTTTTAGGCAGGTGGCATCACAAACATCCTCAAGAAGCATTGACTACTTCTCAGATGCAGTTACAGTGGTGGGTTGCTACTGGTTTGCCCTGGATTGGGCAAACTGGTAGCAGCAGCGGCGGCGGGAGGCTCTGCCCACCTGCCCGGATGTCTCTGCGCATGCACCCATGACTGAACCAGTAGCAATCGAAATTGAAACCCACTACTGTGCAGTTACTTACGTTCACCTTCACTGCCAAAAGGAGCCAGGAGAGGCATGGGTTCATACTATAGAGAACTCTATTCTTGGTACTCTCTGAGCTTAGTTGTCTTAACTATAGACATTTCATTACTCAACTAGGTAATATCATCAGTACACAGTTATCTATTTTTTTGAAATGAACTAAGCTTCTTAATCATGAATCTTAATGGATTTTATTTAATGATTGATATTTTTCAAAATTAAGATTTTGTACATATGATTCAACATTATTTTAAAGTTTGCCCATTATGACATCCTTCCTTTATAGAAATAGTTCGCTATATTTTGAAATGAAACAAAATATCTAATGAACTAAATAATGGGGGAAGTACCAATAAAGGAGAATATTTATGAAATAAATATTAGCACTGGTGAGGTTACCAAATTTGGGTATGAAACATCTGCAAGAAAACAACCAAGCTCAGAGAGTACCAAGGACTCCTCAATGGAGGAAGTATTTTAGACCAGGGATCCCCAACTCCTAGTCCGTGGACTGACACTGGGCCGCACATGCCAGAGACCAGGCCACGCAAACAAGTAAAGCTCCATCCATGGGATGCAGGCAGCACGCAAAACCACATTCCCTCTGGTCCACGGAAAAACTTCTCTCCATGGAACTGGTTCCTGGAGCCCAAAAAGTTGGGGATGGCTGCTTTAGATGACTCCCCTATAATTATTTTGAATTATATACTACTTTTTGTGAATGTACAGTACTTGCAATTGTGTTCCAACCATTATTAAATTGAATGTATGTTTCTTATTAGTGCTACAATTATGCTTAAAATATGTTGACATAGAAGTAGCCTGCTGATTTCTAACAGGTTTACAGTCACTCATGCCCCAGTCATGACCAGATCCACATAGGGCCAAAGTCAAGAGTGTTGGTGGTTACTTTTAAAGATCTACATTGCGCAACACTGAATTGTATCAGACAATGCCTTGCCCAAATTAAATCTGTCGGGCTACTAAGGTTGCCTAGGAAGAGCCTGCTGAGACTATCCCTTCCTTGAGATACATGGAGCTTGGACAAAATGAAAGGTTATTTTCATAGAAGTCCTTATTTTGTGGAATCCCATCCCGGTAGAGATAGAAACAGTTTTTGTAAGCAAGGATAAGGTATTATTTTCAAAGTATCCCCAGACTGAGATAATAAAGGACATCTCTCTCACACTCTTTCATATTATTACAGAATGCCAGCTTTAAATGACAACAATATCCGAGCACAGAATAGATACAAACTTAAAGTGAACCGCTTCAAACTCGATTGCAGAAAATATGACTTCAGCAACAGAGTGGTCAATGCCTGGAATGCACTACCTGACTCTGTGGTTTCATCCCCAAACCCCCAAAATTTTAACCTTAGATTGGCTACTGTAGACCTCACCCCATTCATAAGAGGTCTGTAAGGGGCGTGCATAAGAGCACCAGCATGCCTACCGTCCCTGTCCTAATGTTCCCATTAATTGTATTCATTTTATGTATTCAATTCATGCTTATATATATTATCTAATACGTACTCAACACAATAAATAAAATAAATGAATCTTTATTTTCAGAGTTCTTCAGAACTGAATGTATCTAAAAATGCTGTGTAATACATATACACAAAGGCCTTGAGTGAGGTCCCACCGTGGCCCAAGGCTGGTCCACAGCCTGTTCAGACCTGGGACACAGAAGTGGTGGGAGAGTGCATGTGTGAAGCTGCATTTGTGAAATCAGCATATGTGCATGCCTGAAACAGGGGTGGGTTCCACTTACCTTTACTACCGGTTCGCATCGTGCCCTCATGCGTGTGCTCTCTCTTCTGCGCATGCGCAGAAGAATTTTGATGATGTTTGGGTCAGTGGGCGGAGCCTCCCGCTGGTTTTACTACCGGTTCTATAGAACCGGTCTGAACTGGGGGCAACCCACCACTGGCCTGAAACTATCCCCTCTCCCCATCCCCACCCCACTGCCACCTCCACCAGTTCGCCGAGCTGGAAAGGTTGGGGACTTACAACCATTCATTTAGTGACCGTTCAAAGTTATGACACTGAAAAAAGTGACTTATGGCCATTTTTCACACTTACAACCGTTGCAGCATCTCCACGGTCATGTGATCAAAATTTGGGCACTTGTCATGTATTTATGACAGTTGCACTGTCCCAGGGCCATGTGATCATCATTTGTAACCTTCCCAATCAGCTTCCGATAAGCAAGGTTAATGAAGGAAACCAGATTCAACAACCACATGATTCACTTAACAACCGCAGTGATTTATTCAACAACTAGGGCAAAAAGGTCATAAAATGGGGCAAAACTCATTTAACAATTGCTTGGATTAGCAATGGAAGTTTTGGTCTCTGTTATGGTTGTAAGTTGAAGATTACCTATATTCATTCACATATGCATGCATTCATATATAAGGACATCTTCTGCATGAAGTGTGTACATCACATCTGTTTTGTTTTGTTTTTGTCAACTGTTTAGCTGAAAATCACTGCTGGAACACTATTAGCAGGAAAAGGCATAGCTGCTCTGCAACCTCTTGAAATCAGCCATTATTATTCTTTTCATTCTCCTTCTGCATTGGTTGGAATGTATATTCCAGCATGTCTCTCCTGGGCCTTGTGATTTTTTATTTAGAGACACTGCCTGCCTGCCTGCCTGCTTGTTTGATTCATGTGATTTAGAACAGGGGTCTCCAACCTTGGCAACTTTAAACCTGGAGGACTTCAACTCCCAGAATTCCCCAATTCTGGGAGTTGAAATCCGCCAGACTTAAAGTTGTCAAGTTTGGAGACCCCTGATTTAGAAGCTGCCCAACTCCATTAGACTCTGGGTGGCTTTCTATGTTAAACAGTATCATTCAGAGGTGATATTCAGCAGGTTCTGACCAGTTCTGGAGAACCAGTTAGCAGAAATTTTGAGTAGTTCAGAAAACCGGTAAATACCACCTCTGACTGGCCCCACTCCCATCTATTCTCTGCCTCCTGAGTCCCAGCTGATAGGGAGGAAATGGGGATTTTGCAGTATCCTTCCGCTGGAGTGAGGAGGGAATGGAGATTTTACAGTATCCTTCCCCTGCCACGCTCACCAAGCCACACCAACCAAGCCACGCCCACAGAACCGGTAGTAAAAATTTTTTGAATCCCACCACTGGTATCATTCCCTGTCTCCCAACTCATATTTCACACTCACTCTGCCTGTAGTACCAGGCTCCTAAAATTATAGCTATTTTTTTAATGAAATAAAAATTAATTTCTCTTTTTAAAGGATTTGTACAAAAGTGATATTACTATATTTACAGATGACTTTTTTAAAAAAAAAACAGCCATTTTTCTACCAGTATGTTTAAAAATAGGTTTATAGGTTTATACATTTAGGTTGTTTTATTGCTCAAATCTAAGTTTTTAAGGACTGGCACATTTCTCTTGACATTTCTCTATGGTTTTAGTTTTATACCAACTTTTCTCGGAGTAGGTCTGACTGAATTTGGTAGGACTTGCTTTTGGATAGGCCTTTTAGGGATGTGTGATAGTAGCACAAGCCATGTTTAAGTGAGAGATGTCCCTGTTTCTCTTGCATACAAAAGTGTGGGGAGATATTATCGTAGCTTCTGTACCAACATGTTCTGAATTTCAGCATATATGAATTTGCATTCCCCAGTTCCAGTGTGACAAGTTCCTGAATTACTACTACTACTACTACTACTACTACTACTACTACTACTACTACTACTACTTCCTCTTCTTCTTCTTCTTCTTCTTCTTCTTCTTCTTCTTCTTCTTCTTCTTCTTCTTCTTCTTCTTCTTCTTCTTCCTCCTCCTCCTCCTCCTCCTCCTCTTATCCTTACTCCCTCCTCCTCCTTTTTTCTTCCCTTCTCCTCCTCCTTCTCCTCCTCCTTATTCTTATTCCTCCTCCTCCTCCTCTTCTATCTTGACTAACTGACTTTTGTAATTGGTTTTACCTACAAAAATACAAGAAGAATATATTGAAGCAAGACTGAAGCAAGCAGTCTTAAAATAGCTAGCACATTATTAGAGATAATTAATTAATTTTGCTTCCAAAACTGTACCCTAGTTCTAGAATATTCTAAGCCAGTGTTTTTCAAATTTGGCAACTTTAGGACATGTGAACTTCAACTTCAGTATACTGGCTAGGGCAGAGGTGAGCGTCATATACTGTAACACCTGGAACCAAAACTGTGGGCGCATGGCATCGAAAAATAGGCGATTATATAGGACATGATAGTGCCAGGCTGGGCGGGTTGGCCCAGCTGGTGGTCGGAACTACCGATTCGCTGAACTGGTCCAAACCGGCAGCAGCCCACCACTGGGCCAGGGAATTCTAGAAGTCCCTACAATTTAAAATGGCCAAGTTTGAAAAAACACTGCTCCAAGCTCTCTACCTGCCAACTGCATTTCAGTGGTCTTTTGCTTCTTATGTGAAAAACAGTCATTTTTCTGAACTCATCCTATGGTGGCATATGCCTTAGGACAGGGGTTTGGAACCTTAAACACTCAAAGAGCCATTTGAACTCATTTCCCACAGAAAAGAAAACACCAGGAGCCACAAAACCCTTCCCTACCTGACTATTTCTTGAGCAGCCACAAAACTAGCATATGTAGTTGAATTAAGCGTTCTGTTTTCTTCTGAAACTTTTTTCCCCTTGGATTTATCCATGGTTGGCCTACTGGAGGTTGAAAAGCTCAATAAATCATGTACTGGCGGGTGTTGCACATTGGCAGTTGTGACGCATATTTTGAGTAACAGGGAGCCGCAGCAGAGGAGTGAAAGAGCCACATGTGGCTCCAGAGCTGCAGGTTGCTGACCCCTGCCTTAGGATCTCTTTTATGCATTGTACCTGTAGAGGCTAAACCAATTTCATTGTATACATGATGTACAATGACGATAAAGGCTATTAATATTATCACATCTAGGGGGTTTCAATGGCTTTATCTCCATTTGGAATTAATGTTGAAGAGAGATCACATTTGATTTTTCTGTGATGGATATGCAGGAGATGGCAAAAGCCATAATTTTTTAAAAGACATTGGGATGAAGATTGTTCTACTGCACTGGGTTTAGCACTCTCTGCTTTTCTTATTTTTATAACTGAATAAAATTGCTATTGCAACTATCTGTTTTATTGTTTTTGTGCTAATAAATGATGTTTGAAATTAGGAACATAAGGTTTTCTGTTTGTTATGATCTACCTTGGATTCTACTCAGACCAAGGGTCTCCAACCTTGGCAACTTTAACACTTGTGGACTTTAACTCCCAGAGAACTCTGGGAGTTGAAGTCCACAAGTCTTAAAGTTGCCAAGGTTGGGGACCCCTGACTCAGGGGTTATTGCTTATCGAAAGTGTTTCTTTCCTCTTAAAATAGAAATGTGGAAAAAATATGGTATAATTAAAAATACTTGCCTTCTATTAGGACAGGGCTGTCAAACTCACAGCCCACGGGCCAGATGCATCACATGCTGGCCACGCCCACACCCAGTTTAGCAAAAGGGGGGGAGTCACGTGATGCCGCTGTGGCAATGCAAATTTGACACCCCTGGATTAGGATATATATACAAACTGCTATTAAAATATGACACACAGATAGAACTATAAAAATGCATTATAAAGTATCGAAAGATGCAAAACTATTAAAACACAATTACAATGTAATTATGGGAGAATTGGAATTAAGCAAAAATGGTTCCCCAATGTATCATACATCATAGAATAAGGCAAACGTAGAAATGTAGAATAGGATTTTTACAGGAAAACAACTGTTGTAAGGACTGTAATCAAAAACCACTTTAAATGCTGATTTCAATGCTCTGTAAGGGAAATTGAAATCAGATATTTTCTAATTATGTTTTTATTGTTTTTTTCCTGTTTTTACTTTCTTTTTATTATATTATAATATGTGTGTTTATCTTTGGAATAGTGCTAAATAATTATTATATTAACATTTTATTCAGAATCATACAGATGTTTTTAGTATTCTGATAAAATACACTCCGTTCTATACAATCAAATTAGTTAAATACTGAACTTTAGTTTTTGTGGCCATTGAAAACTCCTTGTTTATTTACTGACATATTACATTTTATTTATTTTATTTTCTTCTTTTTGGTATTATTTATGCTGCTTTTAAATATTTAAATTTAAAACAAAAACAAAAGATATTCCAGGCACAATCTGTGGCTCATCAGGAAAAACATATGATATTCTTTAGAGAGCATTTTAAGTCCGTATTTAATAGCACCTGTTATGTACAGAGATTTAGGACTTAGGCTAGCCAAGTCCTAAAACTCTTGTATAATCATCTGAGCTAGACCAACATTATGCTGAAATAGACCATAAAATCCAATATCATGCCATATATTCAGAAACTGACATGGGCAGTGTAGGAAGTTAGCACTCACTCCTCTCCTAGAAGAATGAAATATTTTAGAAAATATTAAAAAGGGCAGAAGATTATTTCCCTGGATAAGAAATGGAGAAACCTGTTTTAAAGAAAGCAGCTTCCTGCCTCCCCGCCCTCTTTGTCAATGGGTCAGAGACAGAAACTCATTCCCCCCCACCTTTGTCAATGGGCAATTAAGGCTTCAGCCAAGCTCACTCAATCCCCCCACCTTTGTCAATGAACCATTATTTGCAACACAATAGGATTCATCTAGCAACAGAAACTCACCACATGGCAAGGCTCAAGCAAGCTTGAGAGACAACCTACAATGTTAGCTAAGACCCCTAGACCACCTGGGAGTTTGACAACAAATCAGGGTACATTTCTTATACAGGAACAGGAAACACCAAGGTGGGGCCCTACGGAGAGTATAAACTCAGGCACTCAGTATCCCTTCTGCCCTTCGACCCTCTTCTTCTCTTCTTCTCCTTTCCTCTCTGGTTCTTCACCCAACGCCTTGAACATGTGACCACCATTAAACCATCTTTCCAAGCAGTCTCCATGTTTCCAGTGTCTTTTTCCCCACTTGGAACTGAACCCAGATGGATATTTCTTCCAACAATTGGCACCCCAGATGGGACTCCAAGCTAACCTAACCAATGGACCTGGCCCAGGTAAGCCTCCCTTGCCGGCAACAGACCCATTGAGTCTGTGGGTAAGTGGACCTTGGCCATTTGGAACTAGGTTTTAAAGGGGTTTTGAGTGTTGAGTTCAAAGGCTGCTTGGAAAGAAGGTGAGTACCTCTAAATTTTAATTTTAAAGCATGAAAAAGTATGGGAAATATGTGTATGCCTGCATATGTGTGAGTAAGAGGGCCCTTCTCCCAATCACAGCTGGATCTTGCTTCCTCTGTGCATTTCCTAACCGCAGAAAGACCAACAGTCTGGAGAGCATGGGGGTTTTGCCAGAGCACAGGACCTTCTGTTAGGGAAGGAGGAAGTGTGTGTATGTGGAATTCCACCCGGACAACAGTCTGATTACACCTCTTTGAGCAACCTCTAGTCACACCTCTGCCTACTGCTAGCTCTACCGAGCCATGACCGGTAGGCTAGAGAAAGCAAGGGGGGATTGCCAGATGTGAAGTCTCCTGTTTGAAGGAAAGGAGCCGAGTGAGGCATGATTGCAAATACTAAGAAATTGGAAGGAATCCTGTGTCTATCACAAGAAGCAAAGCCTTGAACTGTAGGAAATCTGGAAAAATTAGATTAAATTAAAAGGAGCCCTGTGGAAGGAGCGCCAGTACTTGCCTGCAAACAGCAGTAAGTCCTCCCAGATTTGAACTCTTCCAAATCCAAAAACCTAGGCCTGTGGAAGGACCGCCAGTACTTGTTTGTTGGGGGCAGCAAGTCCTCCCGGACTGTCTTTTTTCCCAGTCCAAAAACTGTGGCCTGAGTTCCCTCTGAGGGGAGTGCACATACTTTGTAAGGGAACCAAAGTCTCCCCGAACGTTTTTTTGTCTAAAACTGATAGCCTGTTGAATGACTAAGCCAAAGTGTGAACCTCACATCGGAGAGGGAAACATGGGAAGCTGTAGTTCGAGGGTCCTGAGTGGAGCCCCCCTGGGAGAGTTGTTGGATGCTTGGGATGAACAGCAGATGCCAGTCCTAGCTGGTATGGAAAAGAAGAAAAAAAGCTAAAAAAATATATGCAGGAATGGGTTTTGCTGAGAGATGACACAGGAAAACCAAATTGGCTAAATAAAGGTACTTGAAAGAAAAGGGAAAATGTTGAGATTTTTGCTTGTTTGTCTCTTTATCTGTCCTCTATGCAACCACGTGGTATATTTGTTAAGATTTGTGCCTTCCCTAATTTAACAGATTTATGGCGGGAATGACTAGCGTGTGTGTAAACGTCAGTTCTGTTACCCCCTGTGCCCTAGTTCTTGTGTATGTGTATGTCTAAGTCTTTGGGCACCCTCGAGGTAATTGTAACTGTAGAATAGAATAGAATAGAATTTTATTGGCCAAGTGTGATTGGACACACAAGGAATTTGTTTTGGTGCATATGCTCTCAGTGTACATAAAAGAAAAGAAAAAAAAACCTTCATCAAAGGTAAATGTATGTACAATGTATCTGATCTCTAGAGACAAGAATTTTAAATTGTTAGAAAAAAAAAGAAGGTTGAAGCAATGAAAAATGGGAGAGAGAAAAAAAGAGAAAGAAAGAAAGCCTTTGCCCTGTTTTTGTCTGGCCCACAACAACAGAGTAAGGAGAACTTTTATTTCTATTTTTTTTGTCTCTTTCCCTCTCTTTATCTTAAAGTAACAACTCAAGTTTATGAGGAAACGTTTTAAGTTCACTTACAAGAGAAAAAAAATTCAGTCTTGCATTTACTGTGTGTTTAAATGATTTTACCTGTTTATCCTCTTCCTGAAGCATGTGAATCCGGTTTTTTCTTTCTCATCAGTTGTGTCTCCATTTTGTTGAAACTGCATTATCTTTTAGTAACTGCAGTATTGATGTGTTGTTTCTTTTCATACTCTGCCTGCAAGATATCTACCACCACCACCACCACTCTCTAATCCTGTTACAATGCCTTTTCTGAGAAGATTTACCCACAAAAGTGGGGAGGAGATCCTGTTCTAATGTCTTTCAGCCCTGAAAAGATGACTCTGCAACTGTGGAAGCAGAGCACATGGTTCCAGATGCTGCCCCCAGAGGAGACCTTCCATTTGTTAGAGCCAGGAATTGAGTATGAATCCAGCCCCCACTGAAAGTCATCACAGCAGCCAGAGTGGAGCAGACCTTCCAAGCCTGACTGACCAGCCTTATCACCAAGCATGCTACCCAAAAGACATGAAAGAAAGGACCCTGAGATGTACAAGTAAAGACTAAAAGACTCTTTTCAATCCCCAGAAGACAGCTGGAAAGACTATGGGGAAGGGTGGAAATTCATTGTAAGGTTTTCTGTCTCGTCTCATTTACATTGTAATCAGTCTAAAGTACTCGCGTGTAAGGATTGTATTTGAGAGTGGCTATCACAAGTTCTGAACACCTCAGATTTCTGTCTGATGGTAGGGAAATTCTTCCAGCATGTTTGTATTGTTTGTATTGCCTGAATTGTAAAGGTAGCTGCATACACAGGCACACCCAGAGACATCATTCAAAATTAGACTGAAACTATTCCCTTCACTTACCTCCACACAAGACTTCTCCTAGGTTGATTTTTGCTCTATGGCACTAAAAGCCCAAGGAGTCAGATCTCCCTGCTGATTCCATGGGGGAGGGGCATCCCCCTCAGGCAATTCCTCACTTGAAGAGATAGCAGAAAAAGTGATATCCAAAACCCAGGCCCTGACTATGACTCACAAATGATGCTGCCCAGTTGCCCAGTAAAGTAAGATATGTTGCACTGGTGGTCTCATGAGTAGAAGTCCCAGGGCTCATTGCGTGTAATTAAAAAAAAAAAGCCTGGATTGCACACTGATTAACTTCAATTTGGACTCACAAACCTTGGATGCACTAAAGTAAGAGCTGGGGCAGGTTCAGCAACCAACCCTTGGAAATGGGCAGCCTGTAATTTAAAGGAAAACCATGGCTGTGAAAATTTTGGGATGTGTGCTTGCTTGAAACCTGACTGGAAGCTCATAGAAAGTGATATCTAACAGCTGAAATTAATTGGCATAGAAAATTGGATACTGTAAAATTCTTACCAGAACTTTTCCCCTGGCTGCTAGACCTTCATGGTTGAAAGCTTTTGGGAGCCACTGAAGGAATCTTTTTTCTGTTGTCTCTATCAATGGCTTCCTTTGTATCAGAAAAATTAAAAGCACCCATCAAGCCTCCCTGATCTGGTCAATTTTAATTTTTTGCCAACAACATGTTTCAAAACTCACGTTTTGAAAAGAAAAAAAAATAGGGATTGTAGGAAGTTAGCACTCACTTCTCTCCTAGAAGAATGAAATATTTTAGAAAATATTAAAAAGGGCAGAAGATTATTTCCCTGGATAAGAAATGGAGAAACCTGTTTTAAAGAAAGCAGCTTCTTGCCTCCCCGCCCCCTTTGTCAATGGGTCAGAGACAGAAACTCACTCCTCCCCACCTTTGTCAATGGGCAATTAAGGCTTCAGCCAAGCTCACTCAATCCCCCCACCTTTGTCAATGAACCATTATTTGCAACACAATAGGACTCATCTAGCAACAGAAACTCACCACATGGCAAGGCTCAAGCAAGCTTGAGAGACAACCTACAATGTTAGCTAAGACCCCTAGACCACCTGGGAGTTTGACAACAAATCAGGGTATATTTCTTATACAGGAACAGGAAACACCAAGGTGGGGCCCTACAGAGAGTATAAACTCAGGCACTCAGCATCCCTTCTGCCCTTCGACCCTCTTCTTCTCTTCTTCTCCTTTCCTCTCTGGTTCTTCACCCAACGCCTTGAACATGTGACCACCATTAAACCATCTGTCCAAGCAGTCTCCATGTTTCCAGTGTCTTTTTCCCCACTTGGAACTGAACCCAGATGGATATTTCTTCCAACAGCAGGATACATTTCCCCAAAGTTTAATGCAGAATCAGTGTTATCTATAACTCTATAACTGTCTGGTTTGGTTCTGCAACCCAGCAAGACAAACACAGACTTCAGAGGATAATTAGAACTGCAGAAAAAACAATTGCTACCAACCTGCCTTCCACTGAGGACCTGTATACTGCACGAATCAAAAAGAGGGCTATGAAAATATCTCAGACCTCTCACATCCTGGAGATAAATTGTTTCAACTTCTACCCTCCAAACAACGCTACAGAGCACTGCACACCAGAACAACTAGACACAAGAACAGTTTTTTCCCGAAGGCCATCACTCTGCTAAACAAATAATTCCCTCAACACTGTCAAACTATTGACTAAATCTGCACTACTATTAATCTTCTCATCGTTCCCATCACCCATCTCCTTCCACTTATGACTGTATGACTGTAACTTTGTTGCTTGTATCCTCACCATTTATATTGATATTGATTGTTTCCTGATTATTTGTAGCCTATGACTATCATTAAGTGTTGTATCATTGTATTAAATTACTATCATTAAGTGTTGTAAGTGTGGTACCTTGATGAAGGTATCTTTTCTTTTATGTACACTGAGAGCATATGCACCAAGACAAATTCCTTGTGTGTCCAATCACACTTGGCCAATAAAAAATTCTATTCTATTCTATTCTATTCTATTCTATTCTATTCTATTCTATTCTATTCTATTCTATCTTTTGGTCCTTTAAGAAGGGCTTTTTAAGGTTTGGCTCACTTATCTTGGGTTTTTTTTTCCAATGGAATCCTATGATTTTTTTTTAAATTGTGATTTTGGTGCATAGTTGTGTAATTTGTTTTCTGGTGTAATTTTGTTAAAGTTCTTGTTTCTGGGAATGGCTTTAGTTCATTTCACAATTTCCTTTCTTCACTGAGATTGGCACTGATGGCAGATCATCAGCCAGGTTTTATTCTGTGGGCGTTTGTAATTGTGAGAAACAGCTTAGCCTGCTATTCATAATTGCACAATCGCAAAGAAGTTCATGCATTATCAGACTTAAAATAACAACAATCTTAAAATATCTACATGAATTCACTTTTACTATAGTTGTAGTATTTTAATTTTTGCTTGTTGCTTGTTTTCCACTATATACAGTGATGCTTAAAAATTTATGAACCTTTTGAATTTTCATTATTTCTGCATAAATATGAACTAAAATTTGATATGTTTTCTAACAAATCCTAACCCCCCCACCTACCCAAAATGAGTAAAAGGATTATATAGTACTTGTTTATTTGTGTATTGCAGAAAATAGTCCAGAAATATATATTTGATAAGACGCTATCTATGAAACTGGTTTGTTGGGAAAAATGAAATATTTAAGCCATCTTTTCACCATAACTTTGTTTATTCTGTGCCTTCAAGTCAGTGTCGACTCCTGCAACAGCCTGAACTACTTTGAATATATGGTAAACGTTCTGAAGGTATAATGATACCATAGCAATTGTTGTGTAAACTGTTAAGAGATGGTTTTCCCAATCTCTTTAACCATAATTGCATGTTGAGATAGTGACTGTAAAACCAGAGTAAAGAAAATTAGTCCTGAGCAGTGCAAGCAGATACCACATTAAAGGCAGCTACAGATGATTTGCTTTTTTTATTATGATTTTAAAAATTCAATTCTTTCCCAAGTAGGTAGTGAAGCTGGAGTGAAATGAAGAATTTGGTTTATTTATTCATTGGATTTTTTAAACAAGCAGAATCTTATGAATCTCAGTGGTTCACAGAAATAAAAACATTCACAACGCAACAACACAAAGTAGTAAAAATATGATTATAAAATTAATTTAAACCAGCATCATCCCAATTAAGAGTTAACCATTTATGGTTCTGTTAACTAATTACTATAATTAAAAGCCCTCTAGAAAAGATTCGTTTTGACCAATTTTCAGAAGACTATCGGGGTCACTGTAGAACAAAAGTTCACCTCTTTTCCCTTCTCTTCAGCAGAAGACTAGCTGGCAGAGGCTTAAGTTATATACCGGTGGTTTTTGCTTTGTTTTTTCAAGTGACTGCTTTGAAGTGATGTGGCTTCCTTGAGCCTAGAACTTTGGAACTAGAAGTAAGAATAGGGACCACCCAGAAACTCTAGGTTTGCCAAGAAAAGATCAGAGCAAGAAAAAAATATGACTTGGCTCTTGAAATAATCATCTTGTAAGACAGGTCCAGAGCCAAAGCTGAATGAAATTGTGGAACTGCCCTTTTTCATGGTTGAACTCCTTTAGCTGATTTTCCCTATTGCACTACAAGTTGTTGTTTTGTTTTGCTTTTTGTTCGTTTTTTGGTCTGCTTAAAATATGGTTGAGCACAGATCTATCACAGCTCAATCCAGCCTAGCACCTAAGAAACAGTTTCATCTCCCTGTTGAGAGGTCTCTCTGATCAGGATCAGAAGCTTAGAAACCATGATTCCAGGCTCCATATTCCAATTATAGACTATCATTCCAATTTATTCATGCGCTGTTTCCCATATATTTATTCTTTGTATAGGTATTAAAGTGGCCTGCATCTGTGACTCCTTGCATTGTTGGTCAGCATTCATTTCAGCATAGCCTCCTATGTTAGTTTGACCTCCTATGAGTTTGCTTTGGAAACGAAGCAAAAATGCTCTAATTCTCATTTTGGAAAATGTAGTATCTAGAGGTTAATGGCAGCAAGAGCCAAAATGAATAGAATTGAGTCAGCCATAAACTGTTTCTTTCGTTTCCTAATTTGGTTTCTATTTTATGCTTTTTAGAGTCAAGCATCTTTTGTTTGTTGAAACAAAGGCTGGGATAAGAAAGAGATTAATTTATTTAACATCAGTACACAGTTCAATGTTGCAACATCCAGTTTTATTTATGAGACCATTGCTAAACTGATAATTACGTTGTAACACAGGAGCTGGTATTTTCTGGTTCTGCCAGCCCATAATCAGGCGACATCTAATAATGCTAACGTTGTTTTAACAAAGAATGCATCAGTTTATTTGGGAGAGGCTTTTACATAGCAAGCAATTATGAAGAGAAATTCAATGAAAATATAATCAAGAGGTGAATGAATGAAAACAAGCCTGTATGCTGTAGCAACTGCTGGTTGGTAATGCTTGACCATTACTTCTTGACAGGATTAGTGTCTTTCTAATCACTCTAATCCCCTCTGATAGGTCCATCTATAATCCATCCATTTCAAAGCAATATCCAGATGGCTCCTGGTGGGGGATGGAACAGAACAAGCTGGAGAGGCATGAGCTGAATCGGTTTATGGTCAGCTCCTTATGTTTCCCTTTTCCAGAGTTATTACATTTGAGGCTTCCACCATTCAGAAATTGAGACAATGAATTAAGCAGAAAGCTATCAGCACAGATGAATTCAGATAAACCTAAATTCCATGTACATATCAAATTTGTGAATCTTTTAGCTCGTTTCCTTGTCACTATTCATAAAGAATGGAACAGTTGAAAACAACTGAATTAAATTCTCTTAAGCATAGCTCCTCTGGAAAATGGTTTAAACTGACATTTGGAAGATATTTTCACCTGCCAAGTTCCAGAATACCTTATTTAGCCTTATGGAATAGACAGGCATATTTATTAACTTCTTGCTAGCTGATATGCTGAAAGTATTGAGCTTATCTTTATGAAATCTTCTGTGGGTTCAGCTCCACTTCCATCTTTTCAATAAATACTTGAAACAAAAGGGAAGCTATGAGGCTATAATAGCTTCTACTTGACTTCCAGAGTTTATGTAGATCATTTCTTCTTTATGCTAGTGTTATCTATGTATAATTCTAGACACTGTAAGAAGTAAATTTTGTACTGTATGTGGTAGACAAAATTGCTATCTTTCGTAATAGTTTTCATTATTTATCTTTGTTGTTCAATATAAAATACCTGTCATAAGAAGTGACAGGCCTTAACTGATCTTGGAAAAGAGTAAATACAAATTCATCAGGAAATTTCAGGATTGTAGACAAGGCTCAGTAATTGTAGACAAGTAATCAGTAATCCCAGAAGCAGCTGACCAGAGCATTTGAAACCTGATAGAACTTTACGCCATTGCATTTAGTTATTTTATTTTATTTATTTTATTATTTATTTATTTGCCACCCATCTTATCACACGCTAACTCTGGGTGGCTTACAATAATAAATACTATATCTATACATCAGAGGTTGGTTTCAGCAGGTTCTGACCAGTTCTGGAGACCAGTAGTGGAAATTTTGAGTAGTTCTGAGAACCAGTAGTAAAATTGGCCTCACCCCCATCTATTCTCTGCCTCCCAATTCCCAGCTGATCGGGAGGAAATGGGGATTTTTGCAGTAACCTTCCCCTGGAGGGGGGGGGGAATGGAGATTTTACAATATCCTTCCCCTACCACGCCCACCAAGCCACAACCACAGAACCGATAATAAACAATTTTGAAACCCATCACTGCTATACATATACATGAATTAATTCATACCAACTGCTAAAATCAATTACAGATGGGGAGGGCAGGGGCAGGATGGGGGTGAGGTGGGATCTGTTGTTAGTTAATCTAACACTTTCACTATGATGTTCCCCCATTGAGATCCCAAGCCAACTGGCAGAGCCAGGTCTTTAGACCCTTACAGAAGGTCAGGGGGATCAGGGGGGCAAGATGTTCCAAGAGGACAGGTGAATTTGTCTAATCCTTCCCTGAATTTTTCTAATCCTCTCTTAAATCTATTTACAATGAGACAGATCACCATTTCAGATGCCAGTAAATTCCATGGTTTAACTTAACAAAGAAAACAACTTACCTTCTGCAGTGGTTATAGCTACATCTGAACTGTACACTATATCTTTGGAAGTGTAAGACTATCTAATTTGCAAAGGAAGTTGAAAAACGTGGTTTATAATAGTAAACATGAAATAAATACAGGTAGAGGACTTAGCAGAAGGAAGCTGGGAGTATCGGATTTAGCACAAGAGGTTCAGTAGAGAAGGCTCTAGAATGGGTTGGAAGTAAGGGGTGTGGAATTGTGAAAAAACAGTAACAGAATTTGTTACTTTTCAATACCAAATAAAGGTTAATTTGTTTTGGAATTTTTGTGGGATTTACATCCAAAGATTACTCCGGGTAGTCTTTGATTTATGACCATAACTGAACTCAAAATTTCCATTGCTAAGCAAGACAGTTGTTAGGTGAATTTTGCCCCATTTTGCGACCTTTCTTGTCACACTTGTTAAGTGAATCACTGTAGTTCAGTGGTGGGTTGCTACCAGTTCTACCCAGATCAGCGAACCGGTAGCGGTGGCGGGAGGCTCCGCCCACCCGTGCCAGATGCTTCTGCGCATGCGAGCGCACATACAAGTGAACCGGTAGCAACGGGTTTTGCAACGCACTACTGCTGTAGTTGTTAAGTTAGTAACACGTTTGTTGATTGGATCTGGCTTCCCTATTGACTTTGCTTGTCAGACATTCAGAAAAAGTGATTACATGATCCCAGGGCAGTGAAGCTAACATAAATGCAGGACAGTTGCTAAACATCCAAATTTTGTTATGTGATCATGTGGATGTTGCAACACTCACCAATGTGAAAAATAGTCATTAAGACACTTTTTTTCAGTGCTGTTATCATTTCGACTACTAAAAGAATGGTTGTAAGTTGAGGCCTACCTGTACTTTGGAGTGGTGGAATGCTGATAACTAGTTTTCCATAATAGTCTGTAACTAGTTTCCAAAATACTCAAGTTTGCTTATCTTTTTGCTTATCTTGAATTACGTTTTACATTGAACCTTATTTTGTTCTCTGTCTATCTGTGCGTCTCTCTGTGTCTCTATCTCTCCCTCTCCCCCTCTCCACCCCTCCAACCAGTGATGAAATCCAAATTTTACTACCGGTTCTCTGGGTATGGCTTGGTGGGCGTGGTGTTACTTGGTGGGTGTGGCTTGGTGGGCGTGGCAGGGGAAGGATATTGCAAATATACCACCGTATATGTGGTACCTTGCTCAATAGTAGTACCTGTGAGAGGGATCTTGGAGTCCTAGTGGATAACCATCTAGATATGAGCCAGCAGTGTGCAGCAGCTGTTTAAAAAGCCAACACAGTTCTGGGCTGCATAAACAGAGGGATAGAATCAAGATCACGTGAAGTGCTAGTACCACTTTATAATGCCTTGGTAAGGCCACACTTGGAATATTGCATCCAGTTTTGGTCGCCACGATGTAAAAAAGATGTTGAGACTCTAGAAAGAGTGCAGAGAAGAGCAACAAAGATGATTAGGGGACTGGAGGATAAAACATATGAAGAACGGTTGCAGGAACTGGGCATGTCTAGTTTAACAAAAAGAAGGACTAGGGGAGACATGATAGCTGTGTTCCAATATCTCAGGGGCTGCCACAAAGAAGAGGGAGTCGGGCTGTTCTCCAAAGCACCTGAGGGTAGAACAAGAAGCAATGGGTGGAAACTGATCAAAGAAAGAAGCAACTTAGAACTAAGGAGAAATTTCCTGACAGTTAGAACAATTAATAAGTGGAACGACTTGCCTTCAGAAGTTGTGAATGCTCCAACACTGGAAATTTTTAAGAAAATGTTGGATAACCATCTGACTGAGATGGTGTAGGGTTTCCTGCCTGGGCAGGGGGTTGGACTAGAAGGCCTCCAAGGTCCCTTCCAACTCTGATGTTATGTTATGTTAAAATCTCCATTTCCACTCCACTCCAGGAGAAGGATACTGCAAAATCTCTATTCCCACCCCACTCTGAGGCCAGCCAGAGGTGATATTTGCCGGTTCTCCAAACTACTCAAAATTTCCGCTACCAGTTCTCTGAATTGCTCAAAATTTTCACTACCGGTTCTCCAGAACCTGTCAGAACCTGCTGGATTTCACCCCTGCCTCTAACCCTGTAAACTGGAATGTTAGATTATAACATAGATAGGAGAAGCAGATGTATGTCTTCGGCAATTGAAATGGTTTAAACTGCTTTTTAGAAGAATTATGATTAATTTATCTGTTTTTAAGAATATTCAATCTTTCTAACTCAACTTACTTTTAAAAGAAGCTTTTTGGTTTCTTTCTTTTGCCTGTTTTGTTTAAACAGTAAATCTGCTACTTTTAATGCATTACAATAAGCAAAAAACCATGTTTGCTTTTAATAACCATTTGAGCATTGCCTTCTCCTAGGGATCAACTATTATTTTCTCATTACTTGAAAGACTACTTTAGTATTCTCAGCATCTGGGAAGTTATATTGTAACTGTACTCATGAATAATTTTCTAGTATCTGATATTAATAAAGATTCTAGAAAAGAGGGCATATGCTAATATACAGTGAAACTAAATACAATAAAATCTCATATTTTTTTTTACATTGATTTATAAGCAAAATCTGGAATATTGAAATTGAATATTGAATATTGAACAAATATACATATAAAATTATTAATTTTCAGGACATGAGCTTTTCATTATATTATGCTGGAGGATAAACTCCACTTCAATATTCATTTCATTTCATTTCATTTATTAGATTTTTATACCGCCCTTCTCCTGAAGGACTCAGGGCGGTTCACAGCCAAATAAAACAGTAAAAAGTGCACAATAAAACAATAATTAAAAAACTTATTAAACATAAGGCCAAATTAAAATCCATTTAAAACCATAAAACCCCATAAAATTTAAATCCAAATATTAAAAACTACTAAAAATTTCTATGCCAGTCCTGCGCGAATAAATAGGTATGTCTTCAACTCGTGGCGGAAGGTCCGAAGGTCAGGCAGTTGACGGAGTCCTGGGAGAAGTTCATTCCAGAGGGTGGGAGCTCCCACGGAGAAGGCCCTTCCCCTGGGGGCCGCCAGCCGACATTGCTTGGCGGACGGCACCCTGAGGAGTCCCTCTCTGTGAGAGCGCACGGGTCGGTGGGAGGCAATCGGTAGCAGTAGGCGGTCCCATAAGTAATCCGGCCCTAAGCCATGGAGCGCTTTAAAGGTAGTAACCAACACCTTGAAGTGCACCCGAAAGACCACAGGTAGCCAGTGCAGCCTGCACAGGAGTGGTGTTACATGGGAGCCACGAGCGGCTCCCTCTATCACCCGCGCAGCTGCATTCTGAACCAACTGGAGCCTCCGGGTGCTCTTCAAGGGGAGCCCCATGTAAAGAGCCTTGCAGTAATCCAAGCGAGAGGTAACAAGAGCATGAGTGACCGTGCATAGGGCATCCCGGTCAAGGAAGGGGCGCAACTGGCGAATCAGGCGGACCTGATAAAAAGCTCTCCTGGAGACGGTTGTCAAGTGATCTTCAAAAGACAACCGCCCATCCAGGAGAACGCCCAAGTTGCGCACCCTCTCCATCGGGGCCAATAATTCGCCCCCAACAGTCAGCCGCGGCTGCAGCTGACTGTACCGGGGTGCCGGCATCCACAGCCACTCCGTCTTGGAGGGATTGAGCTTGAGCCTGTTTCTCCCCATCCAGACCCGCACGGCTTCCAGACACCGGGACAGTACTTCGAATATGACTTAAGTGATAGTTGCTACATTATAAAAAAGGAACCATTAATAATTGATAGTTTGACTATTGTTAATAAGGTGTGTTGAAAGCTTTGCCAATCCTGGTTTCAGCTCAGATAAGCTGCAATTTATACTGATAAAAAACAATTGGGTTGTCTATTGATAGCTAGATGCCTCACTGGAAAACTATACTTGGAGACATCCAGTGGTGGGTTTCTATTGGTTTGCCCCAGTTTGGCCGAACCAGTGGTGGTGGCAGTGGGAGGCTGTGCCCACCTGCCCAGACATTGTCACCAATGCTTTGCGCATGCTGAAAAGGTTCTGCACATGCACAGAAGCACCCCGCGCGCTCACAGTTCCAAACCGGTAGTGAAGATAAGTATAACCCACTACTGGAGACATCTAAGAGTTTTGCCATTTCTATAGGAAGATAAACAGCCTAGCTCAATGGTCCCCAACCTTTTAGACACCAGGGACCAGTTCTGTGGAGAGAAGTTTTTCTGCAGACCAGAGGGGCCATGGTTTTCTGTGCTTCCTGCATCCCATTTGCTTATCTGCATGGCCCAGTTTCTGGCATGCTGAGGCCTGGTGCCAGTCCATGGACTGGGGGTTGTGGATTTCTGGCCTAGATCTTTTCTCTACTTAACAGAAGACCCTGTTTTATTCTGTCTAAGGATTTCACCTGGTACAACCATGGCTCTAAATCAGCCTATTTTAGATTCCGTAAATTTGAAATCCAACAATTATTTTATAAAAATCCAGCATCCCAATCATTTTAATCTCAGTTTGTATGTATTGTAAAACTGCATTGTCGTATTGGACTGATGTGGATTTTTGTGACTTTCCAAATCTGAAAAAAATTATAGCTATGCAAAAAAAAATATAATAATTCATACATAAAGTGAATAGTGCTTTAGCAATTTATAAACAATTGGTCATTCATCTAATGTTACAGTGTCATTCTCTTTCATATGTGACTGTTTCGTGATACCTCCATTTTTCTGCAAAGATCAAGCAGATGAAATAGGTATAAAGTACTTTTTCATTTGGTAGCAGGATCAGGTCTTAGAGGCACTTAATAGTTGCAAAAGCTATTTTTTCTTAGATGTGCTGTTATCTGTATTATACATGGAGAATATATATATATGTTGTTGGGCCTCACACATATCAGCCCATTCTGTATATTTATCTAATAATGAAAAAGAAAAACGAAGAAAATGTTGGTTATGGGATTGGGAGAGATAAAGACATTTGTATACTTACTGTAAATAATAATTATGTACCAGAATAAATGGTTTACACAATTAAATTGCTTCAAGTTATTTATGGTTTGCCATTTATATGCATGTTTTGATTGCTTGCATGACTTTTGATTTCAATTAATTTCTGGAATATGATGCTGCCTGTTGGAACTAAAGATCATTAAAGTTTAGTGACTTCTTTCTGATATCATGTTATAGCTCGATTCATTAAGAATGCAGCTTTCACTGAGGCTAAAAAAGATATGTGATTTTCTCTATTTTAAAACAAATTAGAGTACATTCTTGCTCAATGTGTCAAACTTTAGAGATGAATTTTTTTTAATTTGAATTTATATCCCGCCCTTTTCTAAAGACTCAGGGCGGCTTACACAGTGTTAAGCAATAGTCTTCATCCATTTGTATATTATATATAAAGTCAACTTTTAATTAATGTGATTCCTCTATTTTAATTTAGCCTAAGTCTTGAAACTTGAATACAAAGTATGAATTAACCCCATATGGTACATTGTGAATGTAGAACCAGTGGTGGGTTTCACATTTTTTTACTACCGGTTCTGTGGGTGTGGCTTGGTGGGCG